>NC_056732.1:1709623847-1709682058 GCF_019279795.1 Protopterus annectens
TTACTTCAAATGTAGAACAGCAATATTTAGATTCTGTCCCCATGTCTGGAACATCCCCCTCCAGTTTTTTGGCCTGTCTCCACAGTGTTTGTTGTAAGATAAGAGGCATTTTCAATTACCCTCTGTGATGCTGTTTGTCACACACCCAGATGGAGTCCTGCTCACAGTGAGGGAGAAGGGCCAACACCCACTTGCACTGCTTACTTATAGGAGTGTCTGTTCCATGCAATTTGCTATAGGAATGATACCACAGATGTTCCATATGCAATTAGCAATTAGGACTCCAATTTGTGCACAGTCCATCAGCTGATCATGAGCATTACCTACCAAAGTCAAGCTGCTGCCTATGCAAAACCAATGCATTTTTCCATATCTAACAGAGAGAGAGAGAGAAAGAGAGACAGAGGGAAACAAAGAAAGGAAGAGAGAAAGAGCCAAGCATGTTTTTGTATGATCTGTGGGTAGAGAGAGGTCTCTGGGTATTATAATGGTTGCCTATATATAAATGTATGCCTGTGTATTGTCTACAACAACCTCTATGGTGTTTGACAACTGTTGGCCTTGTAATGTGACATTGGGACATATGGGTCCTCAATATAAAAATGTAACAAAACCCACCATGCAATCAATCTTGTTATTTACAAACACACACTTGCCAGTACTGAGTTTCAAACCTCTACCTAGCTATAGTGTTACGCAGTCATTGCAAGCAACACAGCAGTTATATGTTAGAGAGTTAGCCAACAGTATCTTTGGAGGTGAGTCACATCAGTTGCAGTGCTAAAGGAGGGGTGAGGGAAGTGCAGTAAGTGTGAATGACCACAAAAACAAGTGTCAACAAAGACTCATACACTCTCACACACATTTTTACATTTGCCAGGACCAGGATTAGAACTCCTGCCTAACTAGTTTGCTACACTATAGTATTCTGTAGTTGTCACAAGTGCCAGGGCAGTTATATATTGGAGAGCTGTCCAAAGGTATCTTTGAAGGTGAGTGACATCAGCTGCAGTGCTAAAGGAGGGGTGATGGAAGTGCAGTGAGTGTGAATGACCACAAAAGTAGGTGTCAACAAAGACTCCCACACTCTCATAGTTGCCCAGGACTGGGATTAGAACTCATACTTAACTACTTTGCTACACTGTGGTATTATGCAGTTATCGCAAGTGCCACAGCAGTTATATGCTGGAGAACGGTCCAAATGTATCTTTGAAGGTGAGTGACATCAGCTGCAGTGCTAAAGGATGGGTGTGGAAAGTGCAGTGAGTGTGAATGACCACAAAAGCAGGTGTCAGCAAAGACTCACACAATCTCACAGTTGTCAGGACCAAGATTAGAATTCTTACCTAACTAGTTTGCTACACTATGGTATTATGCAGTTATTGCAAGTGCCGCAGCAGTTATATGCTGGAGAACTGTCCAAAGGTATCTTTGAAGGTGAGTGATATCAGCTGCAGTGCTAAAGGAGGGGTGAAGGAAGTGCAGTAAGTGTGAATGACCACAAAAGTAGGTGTCAACAAAGAGCCCCACACTCTCATAGTTGCCCTGTACCGGGACTAGAACTCCTACCTAACTAGTTTGCTACACTGTGGCATTATGCAGTTATCGCAAGTGCCACAGCAGTTATATGCTGGAGAACTGTCCAAAGGTATCTTTGATGGTGAGTGACATCAGCTGCAGTGCTAAAGGAGGGGAGAGGTAAGTGCAGTAAGTGTGAATGACCACAAAAGTAGGTGTCAACAAAGACTCCCACACTCTCATAGTTGCCCCGTACCGGGATTAGAACTCCTACCTAACTAGTTTGCTACACTGTGGTATTATGCAGTTATCACAAGTGCCACAACAGTTATATGCTGGAGAACAGTCCAAAGGTATATTTGATGGTGAGTGACATCAGCTGCAGTGCTAAAGGAGGAGAAAGGGAAGTGCAGTGAGTGTGAATGACCACAAAAGCAGATGTCAACATAGACTCACACACTGACATCTTCACAGTTGCCAAGACCAGGATTAGAATTCCTACCTAACTAGTTTGCTACACTATGGTATTATGCAGTTGTCGCATGCACCACGGCGTTTATATGTTGGAGAGCTGTTCAAAGGTATCTTTGGAGGTGAGTGACATCAGCTGTAGTGCTAAAGTAGGGGTGAGGGAAGTGGAGTAAGTGTGTATGACCACTAAAGCAGGTGTCAACAAAAACTCACACACACAAACACACACATTTTCACAGTTGTCAGGGCTAGAACTCCTATCTATCTAGTTTGCTACACTATGGTATTACACAGTTATCGCAAGTGCCACAGAGCTTATAGGACTGAGACTTGGACAAATGGTTATTTCAAGGTGACTGACATCAGCAGGGGTGCTAACATGGGCAATGTGAAGTGCAGTGTGTGTGAATGGGCCATAAATCATTCCTCTAGAAACACACACACACACACACACACACACACACACACACACACACACACACTTAGTCACACACAACTTTACATTTGACAGGACTGGGTATACAAATGCTACATGAATACTGGTTTTTACTATTGTGTTAGACAGTTATGACAAGCACCACAGACACTATAGGGCTGAGGGCTACCAAAAGGAATTTCTAAAGGGATTGACATCAGCACATCATGCGATATCAGCCAATTGGATGTGTAGTGGGTGGGACAGGCCTTATAATGGAATTTTTTATGTTACTGTCTGTCTCTCTCTGCCCCACATCTGTGTGTGTGTGTATGTTTGACATATTATAGTGTGTTGGCCTTGGATATGTGTGAGTATTCCTATCCAATGTGTGTGTGTGAAGCATAAATGGTGTACAATTTGGTGTGTGCGCACAGACATCTGCAAATGACAGGTATGTATAGTACACTGTGTTCTCAGACATGGGCTTCATTTTTCTAAGTGTAGGAGCATGCCCAGTATGACCTTCTGTATTGACTGTGTGAATCCATTCCAGGTAGGGTTGTACTCCGGTCCAGGGTTTGGTGTTCTCAACCTACAGATAGCAACCTGTTTCTGCAGGATACCTGTAGATAGGTTGACAATGTTGAGTTACAATGGGCGACAGATAGGGGGATACTGTAACTATTGCTGTCTGTGCTGCTTGTGTTACACGGTTGTTGATAGCAGAGATATTCAGACATATGTACTGTTTTACACTGTGATGTAGTATGTCATTGAATACTGACAGATATAATTATTTTCTCACAGTTATTTACTGGGAAATACAAGATGAATGAAGCTGAGTCCTGTAATGTGCTTCGCAGCCTACACATTCTTGCACACTCCTGCCATTCTGGAAGGGTAGCTACAGACACTTGCTGATGGGTCTGTGTAAGTGGTCCAGCACCTTGTTAGTATGGTAGCTGAGGATCCCCTTGTTGTGCATATATCAACTTAACAGAATAGCCATATCCTGCTGTGGCCATATCTCTCAGCTGTACACATTCACCCAGGTTACCCAGAGGCAGGACTCGTATATCTGGTCATTTCCCCTTCACATTGTGGTTTATGAGCAGGTTTGTAGCCACCCATTCGTGAGTTTGGAGGCAGTGGTAGTATGGGCACACATCAGAGTATCAGACTTCACACATTCCATGACATCCATGCATCTACACCCCCCAATCTGTTATTCTTTCCTCATCCTAACATTATGCCAGTGATATCTGGGAAGTATCCCTATAGTTGGCCCTTCATGCTACTGGGATTTGTCAACATGGCCTTGCATGTGTTCTGTTGACTGTGTTAGTTTGTTATTTGGGACCCTATGAGATACCATACATTGGCACTATGGGTGAGGCACAGGCCTTTGACAGAGGACTGTAGGCCATTTGGTAGTGATGCAGGCCATCTGTAGCAGACCAGTGCATTCTGTCACTCCTACATTCCCAGGCTGTGAACCAGTGGATCCCCCTGGGGTGACATGGTAAGTGTGCGAGGTGTTAATGGCAATAGTTCCTATACATATTGACCCATTAGTCCAGATGCATGCAGGGTGCTGCTTACAGCTAGAGATACACCTGCATAGGACACCTCTTCCGCATGCTGCATTCTGTGGGTATTACCATGCAGAAGTGGGGTCATGCTGTACTCATTCTGAACAGCAAGGATATGACCTGTGATAAACCTGGGCTGATGGTGAGGTGAGCTGAGTGCATGTGTGATATGGCAGCTACTTGCAGCTGACTCACCAATATACCTGGGACATTCCCCTTATACTGCCTTGTGTGGGGACATAGGCAGTCTCTCATTACTTCATAACTATGCATTTTGTGGTCTTCCAGTGATTGTCCAGACTACATCTGTATTCCATGCTACACAGACAACTAATGCGCTCCTAACCTGTATGTACAATTCCTAAGGTGTGTGCAGCTGACAGTTACATTTTATGCAGTCTGTCTAGGGTACTTTCACCTGTGTAATGTGTGTGTATGGGCCCACATTCATGGCATGTCCATCTTTCAGACGGTGGCAGATATTGACATCTGGACAGTGAGTATGGATGACTGCTGACATGGGTATTGCTGAGAAGCATTGTGGTTGGCACTGCAGTTGTCAGAACATAGCCCTGTCATTTACAGTACTGCCCATAGGCCACCAAGACACAACCCTCCATGCCTAAATGCTGACAACTTCCACACAACACACAACAACCTAACACACAGAGCCCTGAATATTGTACACATGCAGCAATCTATCCTGTAGATTGGGCCAGCTCGGGTAATCTGTGCTCCACTGTTATTACACCTCACACTTACATGTTACTGCATTTCTACATGGGATTGTGGGGGGGGGGGCACACCTGACGACTTTAAACATTTGCTATGACTGTACTGGTATTTCAAGTACTCTATTGCCTTCCATTTCATTTTGTATTCTGACCTATCATGCACACTGGAGGCATATCAGTAGTGTACAGATCTTAGGTTTTATTGACCTACATTTCAGTTTCAGACTTCTTACCCTTCAGAACTGACATACAACCGCCAGACCTGTTGTAGTCTCTCTGTGTAGGTCTGGAGGGGGCTGTTAAGCATTGGCATCAATTGGAGGCCTTAGCCCAGCCTTTCTTTGTGGCCATCTACACCTGTCCTGCTGGCTAAGGCTGTTCTTGGGTATGTGAGCCTCACTGACATGCATGTGTGTGTCCTATAGACACACAATTGGGCCACCATATGTACTGCAGTGGGATTTGTCACCTTGTCTAGTACTGCCTAGTATGTTGACAGCAGTATTTGTTATGGACTTCATGCTGCCCATATAGGTGTTCACTATCTGCTGCCATCCAATTCAGTCACCCGATTCCCTTGCATGCTCATGTCCATACCATAGATACAACTATCAGAACATACTACTCCATTCAGCAATTGATAGGAAGACTGACTTACCTTGTGGCTGTGCCAGTATTGAGGATGGTGCTGGAGGGCTGACTATGTTGGATGCACATAGTACACTCCCTATATATGATAAAGCACAGGTAGTGTCATATTTGTCATCCCTTTTACTGTATGTACGAGTCAGAGAGAGGTGTCATTCCCTGGGTCCCTACCATGTCAGTGTATATGTTATGAGTTGTCTCTTTGCCAAGGCCTTTGCATACTGGGCATGCCCCCTTCTGCCTACATGGGCAGGCTCAGGTAGTTCCTCCTTTGAGTCCCTCTGTGTCTGTGATGGCCTTGGCAATGGTCGGGCGCTGTGTGGCCATGCCCCATGCTGTTTCTGCTGCAGCTGTTTCACCAGGATCATATTGTGTAGCATGGCACATACTATGAACATTTGTGTACATGTAGCTGGAGAGAACTGCAAGGCTCCACCGGATATGTCCTGGCAGCAGATCTGTGACTTGAGCATCCCAATCACATGCTCTATTATGTTTCTGGTTTGTGCGTGTGCCTCATTATGGAGTTCTTGTTCAGGTGTTTGTGCATTTCTGAGGGGTGGCATCAGCCATGGCTCCAGTGCACAACCAGCATCCCCCACTAGGTGGCCCTATGGGATGTCCCCACTGGCAAATGACTGGTACAGCTGTGTCACATGCCAGATGTGGGAGTCGTGATAGCTTCCAGGGCTGCCAGCACACACGTTCAAGATAATGCCCTGGGAATTGCACATGACCTGGCAGTTGATGGAGGGGAAGCTCTTGCGGTTTATGTAGACGCTACGCCACTCACTGGGTGGTGCTTTAATGTATATGTGCGTGCAATCTGTAGCACCCACTACCTCAGGGTATTCTGCTATTTGGTGGAAGAATGCATATTGCTGGTCAATGCCTCACAGGTGTTGAGGAAATACATGTGCTCACTGGCATGTGCTGACATGGCATCCAGGAACTGTTGGAGTACCCTGAATGCTGATGCCCGTGAGATCTCCATGATATCCTCAGTTGGCCTTTGGAAGGTACCTGTGGCTAGTATTCTTAAGCCTACACATACCTTGATATCCACGGGGATGGGTTGCCCTCTGTTGGTTCTGTGTGTGAGGCGTGGCTGTCACTGCTCAACAATTTGCTGTAGAATGTCCCTGTCCAGCCTATAGCGCTCCACTATCTCCAGCTCATGTAGCCCCTGGTAGGTTACCCTGGGTCTGTACACTCTTCTCCTTTTCCTCACTGTGGGTTGGTTGTCAGTATTCACATCCTCACCACCCTCAGCCTCTTGCACATATTGATGTATAAGAGCAACAGCAGCCCCTAACATTTTGTTAGTTTTGTCAGGTAAAATTTCCCCGTCTGTGTAAACTGGTGGTGTAGAGTTTGTGGGAAAACCAGACTGGAAGGTATTTGCATAGTTTATAGTAGTGTGCTAGGAAGTTCCATGTGTAATTGGCTGATTCTGATACATTTCACCTGCCAGCTATGCTAGTTCTCCTTGATTGCCTTTCTACTGCTGTTTTCCCTTCCCATTGCCTTCCCGTTTAAGCCCCGAGGTGTGGCGTGCATACCCAGTGCTCAGATGTGAACAGAGATGCTATTTCCTGTTTTTTTTTTGGTTTAAAACCCAGTGAGTGGCACACACACCCGATTAGGCTATGTGCACAGTGCTCAGGAACATCTGACAAACCCCCTTCCTTAGCTGTGCTTAGCTAAGGGCAAACACGAGCCACTGAGCTCCAATGAGCTTACAGCAAGCATGACACACCCCCTTATGAAGTCATTCAGCTCTTAGACTTGAACTGTTGTATTGCTGCCCCTACACAGTTGGGTGCAAACTAACAATGAGAGGAAATTTGCGATTCAGTATCAGTCCCCTCATTTGCATAAAACAGAATGCTAATTCATAGTTACCACACTCACACTGAGCCTTCCCCCTTAGCAACCACAATTCCCTGGTATCATTGTCTTATGCATGCCATTGACTATCATGGCAAAATGCTGATTTGGGTTTAAAAGCTTATTTCCAACTTTTTTCTTATTTTGGGGCCGATCCTGTTTGTGCATCGCTGCCCTACACTTAAACGGCCGGAATCAGCCAAAAAAAAAGTTATTTTTTTATAATTTTGCCACTATTTATCATGCCAATGGCCATATATTTGGCCATTGACATGCCTACTCCATTGGATACATGCTTTCTTTCAAGCTGTCATGCCTCCATTTTGTAATTTGTAGAAATGTATTCGGTTAGTAACCGAATACATTTCTGCAGGTGACACTATTCCTGCACAGATGCCTACCTGCTTCCTGGATCGCTAATTCACCTCATTTGCATGGTTTTTACCTGCAAATGGTGAAATTAGCATATAGCAGTGGTGTCCGTGCAGGAATAGTGTGGGAGCGCTCGTGCACGTCCCACGATCCCTCGTCGGCCATATTGCGTGCAGCAGCTCTTGCACTATTCCTGCACTCCGTGCAGAACTTGCTGAATCTGGGGGAATATCCCTAGATATATCTTAAATAGTATGAAGTGTGATTTAGCCACCCCCTAACTACACTGTTCAACTTCTGCCTCCATGCAGGTTTTGAACCAAGGAAATGGAGAACATTTACAGTCATAAAAACACTTCCAACTACAGAGATTTTTCTTTTTACATCTCAGTTTTACTAGCAAGTAAATTCATGGAACAGACTTATGTGAATCTCTGCATAAATCTCTAACCTTATGTACTGTGATCCTATATATGTTGGTCAAACTTTTATTGATTTTTCTGTTTCTTTCTCGCTTGTTTATATACTTGCTGTGCCTGACATTGTACTTGTATTTTCATACATGTAAATTGTTACTACAGGAGCTTTTCTCCCCAGGCCTCTGCTGAATAAGGACTTGTGTCCAGTTGGACTTTCCCGGTAAACAAATGTAAAATAAATAAATAAAGGGAGGACTTTTCCCCAGACACAGGCAATTACAGATTCATAAATTTGACCAGCCTCATATGCAAAGACATGGAAAGACTTCCTATGGAACTAATCAATAATGACATAGGGAACTAACAGACACTTAGGGAACCTCCTTCTCAGTTTGGATTTGTCCAGGGCAGGTCATGCTAATTCAACCTGGTGGACTATTTTAAAAATGTCACCAAAGCAATGGATGAAGGTAAAGCAGTATATACTACATACCTTGACCTGGCTAAAGCTTTTGACATGATCCCACACTCAGGCATAGTAGAAAGGCTAAACAAACTGGGAAGAAATTCCTGTGTCACCTACTAGATTGTCACATCACTCACTGTTAGGATACGGGAAATCAAAATAGGGAAGTTACCTCAGCAAAGAGTCCAGTCAACAGTGGTGTCTACTGGGTTTCTGTGCTGGGATGGCTCCTGTTTAACATCTACTTCTCTGAAGTAAAAGACAATACCAAAGAGCTCTGACTAACTAAGTTTTCAGATGACTGCAAGCTAGGAGCAGTCACTCAATCCCCAAATGACTTTGTCATCCTGCAGGAAAGTTTTTCCCAAATAAATAACCAATGCCAAAATTAGGAACTGCAACTAAATTCCAAAAAAATGTATTATTGTATCCTTTGGGAAGTTATCTACTCTGTGGAGCTACCACATTGACAATATGCCCCAAAAGTGGAACACGTTGTTTGAGATTTGAGAGCTTATTTGGACAGTGGCCTAACTTTTGACCAACATGTGTCCATTGTCATAAGAAAGTCCTTCTATATTGTACAACTTATAAACAAAGTGATTATGTGTAGATCTAGGGATGTCATTGCCCTCCTCTACTCAGCCCTCATTAGGCCAGTAATTAAATATAATGCCCCCTTTGGCATGCATCTGTCCAGACACATGCAACTGGAATGCCCAGAGAGATACTTTATTAAAAGGATACAAGACCTACTCATACCTTTCAACTGTCCAGATTTTCGCAGAATGTCCAGATTTTTGCTTCATATTTTTGGTCTGTTCCTCATAAAATCTGTCGCTTTCTGGATTTTTGTGGCATATCAGTCAGGATTGAATTAATTAACTAATGACAGGCATTTGAGTTTCAAGACTCCATATCCTTCAGAAAATCCATGGTAACACAAGACCTTTTATTCTAGTAACTTTCTAAATTTATAATAGCAATATTTAAAATTATCCCGTTTTTGGGGCTTTGTTCCTCCATTATTTTTAACTTTGTCCAGATTTTTTTTTTTACCAAGAAGCTGAGAACTATGTACACAGTATGTCCTACATGGACCGACTCAAAGCCCTGTCACTATACTCAGTATCCTGCAGACTACTAAAAGGTGACCTGTGTCTGGCATACAAGGCATTCTCTGACCCATTACTGATGGATTTAATGCACATCATCAAGTCAAATGACATCAGAAATACTTGGTCCAGGATCTAAGCCTCTTCTGCAGTATGAACAATAAGATTTCAAAGGACAGGTTTATCTTACTGAGGATACCACTTCTCTGGAACAGGCACCCCATCAATGTAAAACAAAGATCATCACTGTCCATATTCAAGCTCAACTTGAACCTATGGACAGGAAACAGAAAATTTACCCCAGGACTGCCCCCTGTACTACTATCAGACAGAAGCAGCTCCTAAATGTTTTATCCCATGCAATGGTCCCTTCAAATTATCTATGGTATGATCCCAGTTATTTTCACTAGGGATAATATATAATTATTGACCATGGGATGGCTAAGACAAATTTAACACCAAATTGGATAAGTTATTTCAAGCACCAAAGATTGGCTAGGCTTAAAATGGCCCTAGATACAATACCTTTTGTTTATAAGTTGCGCATCATTGAATGATTTCCTCACTACTGTGGGCATGTGATGGTCAAAGGCTAGATTACTGTCTATGTGTGGCCCCAAGTCCCTGACTATTGAGTCGACTCTTAGGCATATGTTGTCAATATGATAGTTACCAGGGGTGGGTAAGGATAATATTATGCATTTCTTGGCATTTAGTTTTAGTCCATGGCTCTGACACAACTTCCTGGAGAATATTAGGGTCATTTGGGGATTCTATGAATGCTACTAATTTGCAATCATCTGCAAATTTGGTCAGCCAGAGAGCTCTGTGATATTGGCCTTGACTTCACAGAAGTAAATGTCAAAAAGGAGTGGTCCCAGGACCGACTCCTAAGGTACTTCACTTGTGAATAGCCTTTTTATGGAGGTGGACTGTCCAATTCTAACTTCCTGGGTCCTGTCTATGAGCCAGCTGGCTATCCACCAGGTGACATAAGAGTTTATACATAATCACTTGAGTTTATTAATAATGCTCGAACGGGGTATTGTGTCAAATGCATTGGCCGGGTCAAGGTGGACAGTGCAAACCATTTTGCCCTCATCCATTGCTTTGGTGACCCTTTCAAGGAATTCCATCAGGTTGAGTAGGCATGACCTGCCCTTGACAAAACCAAATTGAGTTGGGTCCAGTATTTGGAGGTTTCCTATGTCATTATTGATCATTTCCATGCTAATTCTTTCCATGACTTTGCATATGAGACTAGTTAAACATATTGGTCTATAGTTTCTAGGGTCTGTAGATGACCCACCTTTGTGTAGAATGATGAGTGTTGCTTTTCTTCATTCGTAAGGCTCAAAGCCTGTTTGGAGGCTATGGTTAAATAGCAATTCCAGATGGCCTGATAGGTCATGTTTCATGCTATTTAGAAGACATCTTGGGATATTGTCTGGGCCCACTGATGCAGTATTCTTGACCTTAGATTAATGGTACTTCTTGAGGAAAGGTTGAGGGGGAGAGAGGGATAAACTTACAGTTGAATTTGTCTGCCAGTACATTTGCTATATCTTCTGGCTCAGTATAGATAGCTCCATGAACACCGAGCTCTGAACACAATTGTGTATTGCCTTTGATGTTGTGGACATAGGTAAAGAATGCCTTGTTGTTGTCCTTGGCCTAGGAGGCCAAATTTACCTCAAATTTGGCATTGGTAGACTTTATTTGTTCTCTGAAGTGTTTGTTTAATTTGATGAAAGTGGTTTTATCCTGCTGGGTGCTAAACCTCCTAATTTTTGGCATGATTTTCTTCCTTCTGTTATACAGCCTACCGATGTTGTGATTCCACCAGAGTGGTTTGTTTTTAGAGTTAGTTCTGTACTTCTTCCTAGTAGGTACAGCTGTCTCTATGCAGCTATTAACATGCTTGTATAGATTTTCTGTGAACAGTGCCACATAGTTATTAGTGTTCTCAGGGGGGTTATGGGGACTTGAAATTTTGCCAGGTTATCAACAATAGTAGAAAGTTAGACTTAGAGTAGTTCCAAAATATTCCAGGGTTAGTTGGGGGCTCCAGGTTTTATTTTTACTTCAAAGGAGACCATTCTGTGGTCTGACCTTACCAGAGAAGACATTACACTAGCAGGTGTACAGCACTCTTCCATATTAGTGAAGAAGAAATCCAATATGTTTGCACCTGTTGTCAGCATACTGACAATCTGGTCCAGGAGTTTGCTTTTACAAAATCCAGGAATCTCTGTACCTGAACATTTGGTGTCATATATGATTCCCACTTAATACTGGGGTAATTAAAGTCACCCATGAATATGGTATTGGGTTGGATGGTGAGTGCTTCCAATAAGTTTAAATACATGTTATGGGTTTCCTGAGTCACAGCGGGGGGACCTATAGCATGCAAGGAAGTAGTATAGGATTTTGCCTATGGTGATTTGAATGTGGAGAAGCTCAAGTGCATCATCCTGTTGGACCAGCCTTAAGATATATTTATTTTTTATGTAAATCAAGACACCTGTGCCTTTAGACACTGCCTGTGTAGTGGCTGGTCTAGATGTGTGGAAGGGATTGTAGCACTGCACTGCCAGTGTGCTCTCCACAGCTTTAAACCACGTCTCAGTGACCACAAACATCAGTATTCTCTAAAATGAGGACCACTTGTAGGGAGTGGACTTTCTTATTTAGAGAACTAGTCCTGACGAATAACACCTTTATATTTTTTTGGTTGTGTTTTGCTATGTCGGAAGTGCCTTCACTTTGATAGTCCCTAAAAAAGGCACTATGGGGGAGGACAATGTTTTAGTGAATATTCGAAAACCTAGAGTGGAGAGGTGCAGACCATTCTTGGGAAACAGCGTGGTTTGTCAATCATCTCTTTCTATGCTGTACCCCCTCAGAATGACACCAGAAACTTAGCCAATTACTAAAGTCAGTTATCTTATGTTCGTCTTGTGGCATCATCCTTGGAGAATGCAAAATGCTGCTCAATGCTAGGTTCGTACCAGCCTCGGACACATATTCCAAGAGCTCCATGACACTTCTCTTAATATAGTCTAGGGAACTATGTCTCAGGTCAATTACACCTACATGGACAATGATTGAGTCATACTGGCACTTGTAGTCTAATAATCTGACTGCATGCATAATATGGCGGATTCTGGGCCCTGATAAACAACTGACCATGACTTCCTCCTTATTCAGCCTGGTAAGAGGGACATTAGTATGTCTCTCAATGGAGTCTCCAATGACCAGAATGTTGCATTGTGTCGTGGCTTAACTTATAGGCTTAGAAGTAGAGGCTTCATGAGATGTGATAGTATGTGTTGATGTCAGTGTTGTTTTGAAAGAGTGCATTTGGGGCTGCTCTGGGCATTTGTTATATGTACTTCATCTAGGAGGTACTTGGGGTTTAGGAAGGTTACATTTAAGTGCCTCAGCATATCTGGGTCTATGTCTTTGCTTTGAACTATGTGTGATGGGAGCAGCATTTGAACTACTGACAACCTGATTGACACTAGTAATGTTTTTATGTGAGAGATTTGCCTTAAGTGACATTGTGTAAATACATCTCTCACATACCTTATCAGTTTGTTTGAACATTAACTGGTTCTAAGTAAACATGAGGCAATTTATACTTTAGCTCAGGATGTCCATATTCACTAAGCTGGTAAAGGAGATAGTGGGAACATTCATATCCATGGCAACAAATCCTTTTTTATTGATTAGATGGTTGTGGTGAGAATATAAGGTAATGCCAGGAGTATCTGGCTTGCAACTCTGGGGGCAGTTCTTGTCACAGCAAACTAGCTGTCCTGTGTGCAACTAGGTATGGGTAAAATTTCAAGGGTGCTTTTGCAGGAAAAATGTCAGCTCAAGGTGCCTGTGTCTATACAGGAGGCTGCCAAACACGAGGTGAAACAGACCCGATGATTTATGGATGGAGTATTTAAAGAGATATTCTGTAGTTAGGTTAGACAGCAGCTAATCAAACAGTACTTACTGAAAAGAAAGTTAGCTGTGTTAAGAATGTTGAAAAGAGGGCATTTTCTGATTGGCTACTGCTTGACTATTACTAGTGCTGGTCTCATTACAGCTTCACACTGCTATGATACAATGCCTTTTTGCTCCTCCTTTCACCAAAAGCAAAACAGTGGCACCAATCCAAGATAAGAAGCAGGCCACACAGGCTCTTCGGTGATCAACAGTCTTGCCCCAAATGATGAAGGGGTCTGTAGTCTTGTTGTAGCTTTTTCCTGGTAGAAGGCTGGAACAGCAACCAGACAAATCAAAAACATCAAACACAGACATTCACTGCCCAATCAGAGACAGTCAGGAATAAATGCCTCTGCTCCTTTACTCACCAGGAGCAAAATACAAGCATAAATTCCAAGCTGGTACCTACGAAGCAGTTATCAGCAGTTCTAATAATCAGTAGTCTCCAAGAAATATTTTTTTTTTGCTTCTTCTCTCACCAGAAGCACTAATCCCAAGATATCTACTGAGAGACAGAAGGTGGCTCTCCAATAATTGGTGGTCTTGGACTAGATGTTGCAGATTTTAAAGGTATGATAGAATAAAAAATGGGTTAATACCCTAAGATTTTCAGTGTGCAAAAAGCATCTAGATATGAAAGAGAAAGGGCAATTCAGTTTTTAGCAATCTAAGGGGATAGGAGAGACACTAATTTTAAAACAGCATGATAGATTGGAAGGGGGGCACCTAGTCTTCTGGCTGTATGGCTGCATGGAATACAGGAGATGGCCAATAAATTGAAATTGTTGAAGGGAAGTGATTTCACAAAATGATAATTTGTGTGTATAAACAATAGCCAATGAAAGAGGATAGGGAATGAAATATGTGGTCAAATTAACATAAGGGTGGGCAACGACAGAGACAGTTGAGTTTAAAATTTTATTTCTGTATGACTCACAAGAGACACAGTTGTGGTCTCTTTCCTGGTTTAAATCCGAATCAGGCAGTGAAGCAATACAAATTACAAAAAAGCAAAACCGAACCAATCTTTCCTTTACATCAGTCTATTGCAGAGTCTGAAAGAGCTTTTCCAGTGAAGTTATTGTAATATGTTTTGCCTGGGGTTGCTTGACAAGGAATTTAGATTGTGCGACTAGTACAAACCTCCACCGCCCAGCTAGTTATATATACTATTACAATACATTATTTTCCAGAGTATGGATTAGCTGTCTGTCTAGTGGTATATAGTTTGCAAGTGTTAAAGCTATACATAATTTAAGGTCCATATACCTTACTTAAAGTTACACATTTCATACTGTGTAGCATGACCCCTCCTCTCTACCACCCTAGAGTTACTGCTGGTTCCAAACATTTGACTTCAGACCTCTGTCGTTTTTTTTTTCTGTAATAGTACCAAATTGTTGGAATGCACTTCAACAGTAGTACTGAAAGTCCTCCACCCTAAGTGGCTTTAGAAGGCCCAAGAAATCTTACCCTTTCTCAACATCTATATTTTGTGAGCAGTGCAATAGTTTACTACATATAATCATTGTTTTAATTTGTAACAGTTGTTTAAAACATTATTGTTTGCACTGGCTTCTACAATTTTTATTTTTTTTTTAATTTTTTTATGTTCATAGGTTCATAGGTAGGTACTAGGCCATCGGCCCAAGGGCCTATGTAAGCCTAACCAACAAGGTTCCCTGGCTTACGCCACCCAAGAAAGTTATTTTCCTGTGCCACAGTCGAGCAGAGACACAGAAGTGATCCCCGGGGTGTATGTTTTAGGCATCCACAGTTTTAATCTTAATGCACATTTGTTTTCACTTGTAAAGAGCTCAATTTTAAGAATAGAAATTAAGCTGAAGTGATACTCACTTTAATAGTCTGCTGGTGAATGTGTTTTCTTTCTGTATGTTACAATCAGTATTCCTTTTAAACAATGCAATTCTAAGAAAAGCTACCTTATCAGTACTGCAAGGCGTGCAGTCATAAAACAATTAACTTCCTGAGTCCAACTGTTGTTACTTGTGACTCCTCCTTATATACTTTTTTGCAGATGGAAACTGGTCTATTTCCCCTTCATACAAAGAAAATTTACACAAATACCACTGAAAGGTAATCTCAGACTCCCACAGTATGCTGCCTTTAGCATTCCCCAAGAAAAGACCTTCTTAGATGGCCGTCAGCTCCTTCAGTTAAAAGCAGGTTACCATACCAGATCTTTGAGAACAAGGGCCTACTGCTGTCAAACCTGCATAGCAGTTTTTAAGTTTTATGACTTAACTATGTTGCATAATCATTTGGGTCTTGTACTGTACTGTACTGTACTGCTGTTATAGCTACACAGAGACAAAGTTCTAGTATGTTTTGTTTTCCAGGAAAGACAACGTACGGTTTCATTGTTACTGTTTGCAGGGAAACCAAATTATGTAGAGGATCAGCGATTTCAAACTATTCACCACCATACAGACAACTAATTCATACTGTGGAAAACAATCGAATGTGATATTAACACTGATTGTCAGCTAATAAGCTGAGGAGTAGAGATCTGCCAGAAAATTAGTTGGGCAGTGTAGATCAATGGGATACACACATTCACTATCTTTCAAAATCTTGTCCCAAGTTTAAATGATGCTCCTTAGCAGGATCACAAAGGCTCTGTCAGTTAAATTATATTCTGTGCATAGTGAAAGTCTGCAGGCACATAAAGGGGATCTACCCCAGAATTTTGTTGTCTTGTACACAGTGATAGCATTTATTCTTCACTCTACAAATGATGCATTTAAGGAGGATGACAGTCATATGCATAGCTCTTGGAATATTATGGCAACATGACACTTTTACAAACACTGCTTCCGGAACATTCTGACATATTCTGATGGGTATTTTATCAATTTTATGTTTACAGGTAGCTAACATTTTTTTCTATAACCACCATCTGTCCTTCTTCAAAAAAAAAAAAAGATATTTTGGGAGAAGTTAAAGGGCTAGTACCCCCAAATAAACAGAAATAATGAAACAATTTGTTGCCTTTGCTGGGAAAAAATAACCCTAAAGTCTGTTTTACTGCAAAGCTGGGACTCTAACTGCAACAGCAGTACAGTACATGAATCAGTTATTATGGATAACATGTCTTCATATAAAATCCCTTGTTATTCTAAACCTGCAATTATGCAAGACTCAGTTTTTTTTCAATAACTGCCATTATCTGACCTTTATTGATTACCTCAAGTTCTGGTGCAACTAGTGAAGTTAAGTCTGGGCTACATCACCATCCTAGGATTGTGATCCAAAAAGAACCATTTTCAAATTCACGTTAATGTAAAGATGAAAGCTGAAAAGTCAACAACCCCCCCCCCCCCCGGGAACTACCGCCCCATTAGTCTGACAAGCCTGGTCTGCAAGGCTATGGAATGAATCATCATGGAGCAATGACATTGGTAATCTCCAAACTCTGGACCCTACCCAGTTCGGGTTTGTAAAAGGCAGATCATGTCTCCTAAACCTGATAGACTTCTTTGAAGTGATCACCAAAGCCGTAGATGAGGGCAAGGTGGTTCACACAGCCTATCTAGATCTCGCCATGGCTTTCAACACCATCCCTCACTCTGGAATTATAGATAAACTCACTAAACTAGGTATAAATCCCTATGTCACAAGATGGGTTGCCAACTGGCTCACTGACAGAACACACACTGTGAAAGTAGCAGACTCCAAATCCAACTTCAGACCAGTGACAAGTGGAGTACCACAGGGTTCTCTCCTGTTTGTTATCTACTTCTCTGAAGTACAGGCTAAGAAGGTCTTTGGCTAACAAAGTTCGCAGATGACTGCAAACTATGAGCCATAATCAAAACTCCTAACGATGTGGACATCCTACAAAAGGGCCTCACTGAGACAGATGCCTGGTGTCAAAACCATGGCCTCAAGCTCAATGCCAAAAACTGCATTGTCATCCTTTTTGGTAAAAACTCTGTACCCATGAACTACCACATAGGCAGTAGTCTACTTAATGCAAAAAGTGTGATGAGACCTTGGGACACAGGTGGACAGTAGTCTCTCCTTTGATAATCACATCACCACAGTAGTCAGGAAATCCTTCTATGTGGCACACCTCATCACAAAAGGTTTCTCGTCCAGGAAAAAAGAGGTCATTGTTCCCCTCTACTCATCACTCATTAGACCCATTATAGAGTACAACGCCCCTTTTGGTATGTACCTCACAAGACATCTACAACAACTGGTAAGGCCACAGAAATACCAGATAACCTACGCAGACCATCTCAAAAAACTCTGGCTTTACTCTGTCACATATCCCTACTCAGAAGTGATCTTTGCTTAACATACAAAGCTATGTCAAACCCAGAGCTGTTGGACATGCTCCACTTAAAGAAATCCCAATCTCTCCGAGCTACACGGTCTAGGGACCTAAGCCTTGTCACCACAATAAACAGAACATGCTGGAGGGATAGATTCCTGTCCCAGAGACTTCCCATACTCTGGAACAAACTACCTATCTATATTAATCATTAGCACTCTTCAAGAAAAATCTTGATGATTGGATGGGGGATAGGAAATTCACCCCGGGGATCACTTCTGTGGCTCTGCTTGACAGGGGCACAGGAAAATGATTTTCTTGGGTGGCAAAAGCCAGGGTACCATTTGGCTAGGCTTATATAGGCCCTAGGGCCAATGTCCTAGTACCTACCTATGAACCTATGAAGTTATAAACCAGGGTTAAGTAGATCAGTTTGAAATGTTTTACAGAGAAACAATATAGATCTATCGCCACACCTCAGAAAACTATACTTCCAAAAGTACTGTTAAATTACAGTCACACAAATGAGCCCTGTGAGGACAGTTTAAGAGAAAAGCTGATATAGAACTCGTGATTTATTAAAGAACCACATGCCAAAACTGAAAAAAACATACTTTTTGAGCAAATCTTGAACTTTTTCTGAATTACTAATGTCTCTGTATCAAAGTAAATGGTTACTATTCTTTTTTAATTCATTATACCTCAAAAACAATCTGAAGGAGGTTGCCATGGCTAGCATTACTTTAGTTTACAGTCAATGCCTTCATCTTCCTGATGTCATATTAGAGGGACAGAAAGATATTCTTATGATGAGAGGATCATTTTACTGTGGTTTTCTATCCCATCAGTTTACAACATTGCTATGGCTGCCTACTTTTCACTGTCAGCATCAATCCACATTTTAATTACTTTGTTTACTTTGATTTTCATTAGTGGCCATCTCTGTTACAGCATTTTAAGGAATGTTTGAATGACAAGCTAGAAAATGTAGCTGAGAAGCAACTGTAGCTCACTCTTAATGAGTGAGAAATCTGGCCCCTGAGAATAATAGGTGTTACTTGGGCTGAGATGGTTTTGTGTTGCATTCACAGTTTTAAATATTGTAGCTAGAATTAAAAGTATTTGAAGTTAATCTTCTTTCCGCAGCTCACTGACTTGTCTCAAGAAAGCAATGTATGCAATGCAAAAATGTTGTAACAAAACACCAGAAAAAACAGGCACTATTACACAAATTACAGTGTAGAAAAATGCATACTCAAATACTGACAGAAAATAAGAACAGCTAGATGAACATATTCGCTTTCTTTCTTTGTGGCACTGAGTTTTATTAAAGGGAAAGGCATTTTCATTTGAAAACTAAACTTGAAAGCCCTGTCTCTATTCAGACTCCAGGTTACACTATTTATCTGAGGTGTGATGCTTGCAATCTGTAAATGATAAGGTGCATTTAAATGTCATTGTTTAAGAGGCATTGCTTTCCTAATGGCACTATAGTTGAGATAAGTGACCCAGCTTGATTACTCTGTAGCAATTGGAGGACCACAGAGGTTTCTAACAAAGAAGATAAGGGACTCCAGCACATGTCTTAAACAGACTGACTAAAGTATGTCTGTATCGTATGGACTTCTTAGGGGAAACTTATGCCTGGATTATACAGCAATCTCAGACTCAAACCTAATGACCTTGCTAGTAAAAAACGTAAAAGTGGCAAAAGCGAGTAAACTGAGACTGAAATCCTGGAACACAATGTCTGCACCACCAGTAGAAAAGTAGTTTTTATTGAAGATAAGCGATTTCGGTAGAGAGCAATCTCCCCACCTTCATCAGATCACAATTTTATTTAAAAAAACCAGGGTCTTATATATCCGTACCATCCTGTTAATGAGTCAATTAGCATGGTTGTTAATGAAATAATGAGTTACACAATAATTCACTATATTATTTAAAAACATTTTTGTGCAATGAACAGTATTAAAATCATTATATATCTTGTTATAATCTTTTTATATAACCTCGTACCTTCATATAAACACACATAAAGACACATAAAAAGAGCACGCAAAAATCGGAAAACCTCCCTGACATTCTTTAAGCCTAATAAGCCTGATAAAAAGCATTTTAGAAAGCTTTTTAAAAGCTTTTTAAGGGGACACAGGGGAAACTTTTTATTCATTCCAAAAACCCCTTTGGACCTGTATGAAGCATTATTTTATTAAAAAGTCATTTTAAAGGTCGTTTTAATAATCATTTAAAAAATCCTTTAAAAAATTATTGTAACCCCTATTGAAACTAATTTAACCACAATAAACAGATTAATTTAATGTTATGTAATGTAATGCTAAAAATCGAAAATCGAATAGAAGCTATTCGCATAGGACCAAGAGAAGGGGTTTACCCCTCCTGTAGATATTGTAAACTCAAACCTATCAAATGGTTATTGATTAGGACTAAAAAGTCAAATGACCATAAGGTGGCCAAATTTGACAAAAGGTCACGGGACGCAAAACCACACTAGACCTTTGCCATCAACTCTAAAAATCATTTTTAGTCCTAATCAATAACCATTTGATAGGTTTGAGTTTACAATATTTACAGGAGGGGTAAACCCCTTCTCTTGGTCCTATGCGAATAGCTTCTATTCGATTTTCGATTTTTAGCATTACATTAAATTAATCTGTTTATTGTGGTTAAATTAGTTTCAATAGGGGTTACAATAATTTTTTAATAATTTTTTAAAGGATTTTTTAAATGATTATTAAAACGACCTTTAAAATTACTTTCTAATAAAATAATGCTTCATACAGGTCCAAACGGGTTTTTGGAACGAATAAAAAGTTTCCCCTGTGTCCCCTTAAAAAGCTTTTAAAAAGCTTTCTAAAATGCTTTTTATCAGGCTTATTAGGCTTAAAGAATGTCAGGGAGGTTTTCCGATTTTTGCGTGCTCTTTTTATGTGTCTTTATGTGTGTTTATATGAAGGTACGAGGTTATATAAAAAGATTATAACAAGATATATAATGATTTTAATACTGTTCATTGCACAAAAATGTTTTTAAATAATATAGTGAATTATTGTGTAACTCATTATTTCATTAACAACCATGCTAATTGATTCATTAACAGGATGGTACGGATATATAAGACCCTGTTTTTTTAAATAAAATTGTGATCTGATGAAGGTGGGGAGATTGCTCTCTACCGAAAGCGCTTATCTTCAATAAAAACTGCTTTTCTACTGGTGGTGCAGACATTGTGTTCCAGGATTTCAGTCTCAGTTTACTCGCTTTTGCCACTTTTACGTTTTTTACTAGTTTGGGTATCATTTTTGTTGCTGACTAATGACCTTGCTACATATCTGTAAATCAAACGGGACTAGAACCACCCATTCCAGAGTTCTAAATATGGCCTGCGACTTGAACAGGACATGCTGGAGGGACCAATTTGTCTCTCAGCAACTGTAGCATCTCTGAAATAGGTACAAATTCATGTAAAACAGAACACCTCTATGACACTGTTCAAGGGGAACCTAGATGAGTGGATGGGGCATCGTAAATTCTTACTGGGATAGTGCCCACAGCCCTTCTGGACATGGGCGATCATTACTAAATGCAATCCTGGGTACTGACTGGCATATCTATGGTATTACATTTGGATGAAACTGCTAGGCTTGAAATGGCCTCCAGGTAGATAGCCTAGTAAACTCTTATGATCCTATGATTCTATGCCACTTTTTTTTAATTCCTCTAAAACTTGTGGCTTCTAATACTATGACAGAAATGGACCCCATTCCTAAGTCAAAGTATGATTAAAGTTCATGAAATTAGTATTATTTCAGTCTTTGATGTTAGCCAAAAGTGCTCTCCACAGCACCAGTGATGTGTCCAGAATTTACTCCTTCGGCAATTCATACAGAGTTATATGTATTGGTAACATACAGTATCTAAATACAACTGTAAATTCTTTTTCATGAGAATCATTGTTCCTACTACTATTGGAACTGTCTGGATATCCTTCTTTCACATTACCCTTGTTTCTGCCTGCAAATCCTAGTATTTTATGACTTTATGTCTCTTTGTACATAGGACACTGTAATCACTGAGTGTAACAATTTCAGTGATCAGTGCTACATTTGTCTTCTTTTCCTGGACTACTATATTTGGTTTTCTCACGTCTATTTTTTGAACTGTTAGTAATGGGTGATCCCATGTTATATCAACTTCATCACCTTCTATAATGCTTTGTGTCTCATGTTTTCAATGCCTCTCAGCTACTTCTGTATTATAATTTTTGCACAATCCCGAATGCAACAGTCTTGCCACATTATTAGGCCTTTCAGTACGCAGGCCTTCTGCCATCAGTGTATCACACCCAGCAACAAAATGTGCAATTATTTCCAGTTCTGTTTCACAAAACATGCATTTGTCTGTTTTTCTGACATGTTCAATGGACTTTGTAAACCAACATGTACATATTGCTGCATATATTAACCTTCCATCCTTTGGTTTAAATTCAGATCTCCTTAACCATTCTTGCATTAATTCCTGATCGACATGAGGTTATTCCAATTTTCTGTACTTGCAACTATATTTATGCATTTTCCACATTTCTTGCCTTCTCATCCGATCCTTCACCTTATATTCTTTCCTTTGTGTTTTGGCACATTCATTTGCTGCCTGATTGTTTTACGTCTGGCTTGATTTCCATTCCTGCTATGCTTTTGCAGGGGAAGTCATCTTAAACTTGTTCTCCTCATGTTGTAAAATTTTCTATGTTTGGATCTTGTGAGGTCAGCAAATATGTATGCAGTCCTATGACTGCAGATTTATACATGTAATCAATTTTGAGGAGGCCCACACCTCCTTCAGAACAGGGAATATATAATCTTGGTATAAACTGATTTTAATAACTCATTTGATAAGCATGAAGCATTTTTCTTGTTTTCCTGTCTAACTGATCCAATACCTTTTGGGGCCAATCACCCCAAAACTGTAAATTAGAACAGGAAGAGCAAATTGGTTTACAGCTTGGACTTTTTTCCTAGATGTCAGAACTGTTTTCAGTATTAATTTTAGTCTTCTAAAATATTACTAATTTTTTCGGATTTGTTCCTATTTAATTGTTGATCCTTCATCTAGTCCCAAATATTTATATACTCCCTCCTGCTCAAGTTCTTTTATATCACATTCTTGCCCCAGACTGATATTTTCTTGGTACTGCAGTTTTCCTGCTTTAAAGGTTCATTTTGCACATTTATCAAGACCAACTGACATTCTTATATCATCTGAGAAGGTTTTGACCACTTGCAGTTGCGCTTTCAGTTCCTCATCTGATGAGCTATACAGTTTTAAATCATCCACAAAAAGAAGATGAGAAATCTGTACACTTTGTTGTTTTCTGGGAGCCATATTGTAGTCATGAACTAATCTATTAAATAGACAGCTTAATGGGTTAAGGGCAAGACAAAAGAGTAGTGGTCACAAAGTCATCCTGGAATAAACCCCTCTGAATTTTTATCTCTGGATTAATAATTTGTCCTTTATCATGGCATAACTGCAAAGTAGTTTGCCACTGTTTCATGTTTCATTATCTCCTTTCAGCTTATCCCTGTTAGGGGTCGCCACAGAGGAACAACGGTCCGCAGAACAATTGGCAGTGAAGTTTTATGTTGTCAAGTTGCCAGCCTGGTACTCAACTTTCCACAGAAGGCACACACACATGCACACACTCACACCTCTGGCCAGTTTAGGGTATCCAACCCACCTACAGCATGTCTTTGGGATGTGGGAGGAAACTGGAGCACCTGGAGGAACCCACACGCCCCCAGGGAAGACATGCAGACTCCGCACAGAAGGTACCCTAGTCGAGAATTGAACTGAAGAACCTCTTGCTGTGAGGCAGCAATGCTAACCGCTGCACCACTGTGGCCGCCCGCCACTGTTTCATGGTTGCTATAATGTAATTAATCAGTGTAGGATTTCTCTTATACATTTTTAAGCACTCTTTTATCCATGAATGTGAGATACCATCAAATGCTTTTTTGTACTCTGTCCATGCCATACTTAGATTCTTCCCCATTTTCCAATTCTCTGTTATGTTTATTTAACAATAAACAATCCTTTGTTCCATATGACTTTCTTTTGTTACCCCTTTGTTCTATTGCCATGATTGAGTTTTCTTCTAATTGACTATAAACTCTGTTGGTATCAATTGTAGTGTATAGCTTATACATAATTGGAAGGCAAGTTATTGGTCTATAGTTTTTAGGATATCTTGCACGTTTACTCTTAAAGAGGGGTATCACTTTTCCTGTTGTTAACCAGGTTGGTGTGTGTTTGGGGTGCACATATAAATAGTTCTTACTCATGGCTAAATTTTGTGTAAAGATGTTAATACTTTTAGCCAGAAGTTAGTTACTCTATCTGGGCCTGGAGTTTTCCAATTAGGAGCTTTTCTTAATTTTGTTTCAATTTCTCTGGCCATTACTTCATCCCATTTCATATCTTGTACATTTCAATGTTTTATTCTTTCTTTTACTTCTTCTATCCACTCAGCATCTTTGTTATGTTCCACAGGATCTACATAGATATTTCTCCAAAATGTGTCTATTTTTTATTTATTTATTTTTTGTGATGTTTCACTTCCTTTTACCTTATTTTCCAGTTCTCCTTAAATCATTTATCACACTCATCTTATCTCGTCTCTTTCTGGTAAACACAACTTACTCCTCACCTTTCCTACCGCTACACCTCTACCCCTCTTTGCTATCTTTCACATCTTAGCACAGTTATCTCTTCCCCGACTTAGACCTAACCACTTCTCTCCCTTTGTTTTACAACATACCTAGCATAATATTTATAATATCACCTTCTCTGACTGTCCCATTCCTACACCTACAATATCTTAAATCACTTTTAACTAATTAACAATGTTGCTAATAACCTACGTAATATGAAATTACTTATATTACATTACTGTCATGACTATTGAATAGGTGCATCTCTCTCTCTCTTACTATTAATGATGTAAAACAGACTTAAATTGTAAACGTTTTCTGTGGTGGAGGTTTTCTGAATGAAACGTCAGTAAAAAGGGGCTATTAGCTTATTCAGACTGTCCAAGTTAGCTAATGCAAAATAAGAAATAAAGAAACGAAAGATGTCTATTCACAGAGAAGATACAGCTGACAATGGTGAGTGCAGTGGAATGCTTTAAGGAATGTTAAACATTCGGTGAATGCTCAGGTCCAAAGTACCACCCAAGGAAATTAGAGGCAATCCCTCTTATAGGTCAGAAAAGGGACTATGGCCTTCCACGGTCTACTCTGGATGGAAAAATGAAGTAGCTGTAGGTCAATACTGGTATGGGAGTGGATAACACTATGAAGGCCTTACTTTGGAGTACAACATGCTGTGAATGCAAACTCTAGGGCACTAGAAAAGAAGTTAAAAGAAGCAGTGTGGTAACAGCAGGGACAGCAGTCATGCTGTCTTAGAAGACTGTTGATGTAAAATAAGTGGTGGTACTGACCTGTATTGTAACATATGTCCAGGGGTTCCAAGATAATCAAAGTTGGGAAATAGTATGAAGAAGATTAAGGAATTTATCTGGGGTACTTGGGGGGTACAGAACATCTAATTTAACAAAATCTCACTAAAGTCATAGACATTTGTAAACATTTTAGCAAATCAGTGCTAAAAATTATTTGCAACTATGTGACACCATAATCCACATCAAAATTCATACAGCACACCTCCCTTCTAAATAATTATATAAATTAAAATAGAAAATACTGCTTAGAATGTTTTTACAGGTAGAGACCATCACACCATCCAGGCAAGGGGCTGTGCTGCTTGCACACCTTAAATATAATTACCTTGTCTGACTTAGAGAATTAAGGAGCTGTTAACACGCTGTTTCCAGTGGTGCAAGGTTTGATTCCCTCAGCCTCCATTGTCATACTGTGTGACTCTGAGCGCTTAACCAGACACTGCCCGTGGTCTGAGTGTAAAAAAGGTCCGTGGCGATCAATGCTCCACCACGTAAAACAAATACATTAAATAAAATAATAAGTAAAACTACATATTAAATTAAAGACCATTTCCTTCATTGCAGTGACTATACTGCCATCACTCAAAAGAAAAATACAGTTAAATCTTTTTGACTACCCCCACGTTTCACAAATCAGCCACTTTTATACCAGCTGTACCTCATATTCCTTCCAACACCAACAACTACACTGCATGCAAATCTACATTACTTTAAAAGCCAGCTGGTGAACTCCACTTGCATCTAATTTTGTAAAGAAATATTTGACATGCACCACAGCTTCTATACTTTGCTATGGAACAACTTTTCTGGCAGAAGGCACTGCTCCCAGAACCCCTGCATCACTAAACGAAAACAGCATTCACATGTAAGACTCTTATTTTATTTGTTTTGAATTTGTTAACTGGGTTACAGCACTGATCCCACTGGACCTAATTCAGTATCAGCCCGGAGGTAAACACAATAGAAACAAAACTTCATTTAAATAACAAAAAAGAAAATGCAGTACATACATGTATTACATACAAAGCAAATATCAGAGCTGGCTCGAGGGTACAAAGAAAACAGGATTATGACATTATATAAAGAGTGACTGACAGAACACAACATAGGCATGAATTATATATGAAGTGGATATCTGAGTGGTCATGTTGAAAGAATCACAATGAGAGGGAGAGTCAGAACACGCTATGCAGAGGGATGTCGGGTAGGAAGAGGTTACGTTATATGACACAGAGAGAGCGGTTGCATTTTCCTTGAGTCTTGTAATGTGCTTTTAGTTCTAATCAGAAAATGGGGTAAGATGAATGATCTTTATAAAAGGAAGGGAGAGATTTCCCACAGTTTGGTAGCAAAGACTGAGAAAGTATGGTCTGTGCACTGAAGCCAAATCTGGGGAATCTGGAGAAGAGGATCTGAGTGATTAAGACTGCCACGCCTGTATGCTGGTGCATCTCTGAATATTCTATTATATTATATTCTGACAGGCAAGTAGAAAGCACATTGTTTCACAGGTAGTCAGCTAACTTGTTCAATGGTTTCGCAGTGGTGTTAATTTTATGGAGACAGAAGAATATGCATACAGTGTTTGAAATGGTTTGCATGGTGGATGCATTTCTTTTAGAGGCTGCAGCAATCAGAGGGAAACTGTAGTCTAGCTGAGCCAGTAAGGTACCTTTACCTATGGCATTCCTACCGGGTATTGGAAGAAAAAGGGAAATTCTATTAGCCTATAATTGCAGAGAGCTGACTTTTTTGTGTGTGTAGTGCAAGTGGCAACGGAAATTTAGGACTGGGGTCCAACCAAATCCCTAGGTAGTTGAATGTAGTAATGTTTTCAATATTGTTACTCAGATGATAGAAGATTTGTAGAAGTCAGGCAATAGAACTGAACTTTTGCCTAGTACTAAAAGACAGTGTTTTTGTTTTAGAGGTGTTAAGTAATAATCAATTATCACTGACACATCAAACTGAAGAGAGGAAAAAGAATTACTGGAATGGAATAGGACCATGTTATGAGCATAAAGCAGGAGAAGTGATACAATAAGTCAAGAAGGAGTTTGATAATGTAGACAGAAGCAATGCGGGGTGCTAGTAGATCTGTGAGGGATGCCTTTCAGCAGAGTGTTGATGGAGACACTGATATGCTGAAATTCACTAAGAACTGCTGGTTAGACAGGTAGTTTTTGAATCAGAGCAGTGTATCATTGCTAATACATAGTTCAATGAGATGGTATACAAGAACTGAGTTATCAACAAGATCAAAGGTTCTGTTGAGGTCAATAAAAATGGCTCCAGTAATTAGGCCTTAGTCCATGCCAAGAAGAATGTTGTGCGTGAGTGTCCAGATGGGAGTGGATGTACTGTGATCAGACCAAAATGTATGCTGCTTTTGAGAGAGAAGGTGGTATTAGCTGATGTATTGAGTGAATTACAAGTAAGGTCATTTTCCTGGAATCTTTCCTAGATTACGAAGGATAGAAATGGGATGAAAGATTAAGGGACTGGGTTTCTTAGGAAGAAGTTTTACAATGGTATTTTCCAGATATTAGGCATAATCGTAAGTGTAATACAGAGATTGCAGATGTATTTCAATGATTCTGTCTCTATAATGGAAAATTAACTGTGGCTGAAGGTTGCCTGTACTTGGGGGGCTATCAAGGTTAATCTGTGTGAGCAGTGGATAGATATTCTTGGATGTGATAGTTCTGAAATGGAAAAAAGGTTCTGCACTTGGGGGTGGAGGGGGCAGAGGCTGTTTGAAATTTGCTAGAGTAAGGGATAGAATGCGACAGCAAATCACAGGCAGAAAGTTGAGAGAATGTGGAATTCAAACAGGGAATGTTATTCCATCCTGTAAGACAGTTGACCTCTTTCCAGAAGTTGGTAATTTTATTAGTAAATTTTCGTACAATTTGATCAGGTGACTTTTATGGTGATGCACTGCTTGCTTGGCAAGGTTGTGTAGCATTATCTGTTTATGGTAGTAGGAAGGGCTTTCCAGGAATGCCATGTCTTGTTTCCAAGATGTAGAAGAGCTTTAAGCTTCTAGGTTAACCAGTTATTAGTTTTAGGTTTGTATAGTTTTTGGATTACTGGGAAGCAGATGCTTTACAGGCTTATGTTCAGATGAATTCAGAATTTTTGACCAGTCTAATGAGGAAAGGATGGGTTTAAGTTTGTTAATGTAAGGCTGTGATCTGTGATTAGAAAGCTTGGCAGTACAGAGGGTCACATTTGTGAACTGTCGTTCCTGTGGTACAGGGTTTGATTCTCCCAGGGCTCATTTGCTAACTGTATTTTCTTGAACAAGTCACTTAACCAGACATCGTTCCTGGGTCGCCCCAGAACAGGGACTGCATGTCCAGTGGGCCTACCTGCTTAAGAAATGGGTATTATTATCCATAACAGAAAGATATGAGCTTTTGGGGTCATATTTACATATGAATGATGGATATGAAAACTGATAGGGCAGTGGTCAATGAAAGATGGTGAGTAGATGGTGATGTATGAAATAAACGTATATTTATTAGTTAATATGAGGTGTAGGAAGGAATAGCAAGATATGTTGACATTGAGTCTAGCAGACTAAGATGTGAGCTGGGTGAAGCTGAATTGTATGAGAAAAGTATTCAGGTTATTGGAAATGCGACTGAAGTATCCAAGTATTTTGAAATTTCTGATGTTATTTGTGGAGAAAATAATTACTTTCAGTAGGTTACTTATCTTGGGGAGTGCAGTGGTAGATATGCTGGATAAAAGTAGCCAGTTAGAAGAAGTATCTGTGATAATATGTTCTTGAGCAAGTAGTGGGATGTTTAATTATGATTTGAACAAAAGAGAGTTCCACCTCCTTGTCTTACGCCCAGTCTGGGGGTCAAAACACTAGTTGTAAGCAGTAAAGAAATGGTGTAAGGCTGGACTGTTAGCCTTAACCCATGACTTTGTGATGGCCATTAATTTGTGGCTATGTTTAAATTTGTAATCGCATTTTGCATGTGTGTATGTGTGTGTTAGAAGACACAACCCATGGTATTCAGAAACACTGCATGCATGATTGCAACCAACTTTTCTCTCTTTACTATGGTGAACAAGGAGCTCCAATGCTCATTAACAATGAATGCAAGTAGGCAAGACTGAAGAATGACTCATTAAATATATATCTTGCAAATGCAACAGGGACTGTGGGATGAGTGGGCAGTAGTTTGGTGTGGCCATAGGGAAATGTGGGCACCACCAGTGTTTGTTAGTTGTGCCTGTAATTCGATGATGACCTGCACAATCCTGCAGGTACAGTAGCAGGAAATAAGAAAGGCTACGTGGCAGCCTCTTGACCTTGTGTGCTGATCTAGGTTTTGACCAAATTAAAGACTGGAAACAGGGAGACAAGAAAGTGGTGAAAAGAGAGACGCAAGCAGAGGGTACAACAGTTAGGAATGAGGAGGACAGAGGTGGGGAAGTCAGTTCTCCATTTTATATATAATGAGAAGGTAAGTTGGGAAAAGTACTAAGGCAAACAAGAGGAAGGGAAGAGGGTTAAGGGACATAGCACAGGCACACAAACAAACAAAAGACAGGCAAGACTGACAGGGGGTACAGACAGAATCAAGGATGAGGAAGACAATGCAGAAGGAGGGATGAAACACAGAGGAAAGACAATGGTAATAGGAGGGATTGAACAACAAACAGGGGCAGCCATAAACACAAAAGGTAGGGGAATAACAGGATGGGAAAGAGGATGGTGTGCGCAGCTGTACTCCATGCCAGCTACAACCCAGTGGAAGCTTGTTTCTCACTCCGGGCTCTCTCACCACTGGGCAATGGCTTTGATGTTAAGGCCAGTGTGAAGCAGGGATGCAGCCCCACAGATCACTGGAGGAGGGGCTCAAGCTGGCTGATTTGGACATCCACCTGATTATCAGTGATGTCCTCCACTATTTCTTTCAACTGCCTTCGGGTGACATGTGTCACCTCCTCTGTCACTGCTTCCCGCAGGTATTATTGCAGCACCTTCCTGAGCAGGGCCAGTAGTAGTGGCCACTGCTTGGGCTGCCAGGGGTGTGGAGGTGACAGAAGCAGTTGGGGACTTGGTGGCTGTGGTGTAGTAGCCCTTAGTGGTGGGACAACAGGCCTGGATGATAGCAGAGTTGTAGGTCTGGATACTGCTGCATATAAATGTAAAATAAATAGATATAAACAAAATAAAAAATGTATACAGTGGAATGGATAGAGAGAAATAGTGTAGGGGAGAGAAAGTACAAATACAGTAAAAAATAAAGATAAAACATGATCCAAGTCTGACTACTTATCACCTGTACTAAAATGCAATGGTCATGAAATGCCCACCCAACTATAATAATGATGTGCCAGTATAGTACTCTGAGGGGGTTTGAACCCAAAAGCTTTATCACCTGTAAGTTCAAAGGCACTGCACTTATATACTGAGCTGCATCAGCAACTAATAGTGTGTATCACATACTTGTAGAATGAAACAGACAACAATATACAGCCTCTAGGGGACTTGAACCCACATCCTTGCATTTCCAAGCTGAGCTACATCAGCAGTAAACAAAAAGCCTGCAGTGAAATACATACTTACTGAACGAAAAGTCTAGCAAGGGGCAGTTCAACCCTCTGCCAACATAACAGTAGGATATCAGCACTTTAAGATGTTGAACTAAATGTGTAAGCCCATGTAAGATTAAAACAACTGGCATCTATGTACTGACCACTACAATAACACCTTTTCAATACTGAATGGGTCGACTTAGGGCCAATATTGTACACAGCAAGGTGTAACACCTATCGCCCTTTATGATGAACACTACCTATATGGACAGCTGAGTTTTTCCAAATAACAGGCAAAATCTTAAATAGCCAAGTGTTGTAGGGCAACTAATATTTCCCAATTTACCTACTGCACTTGCAGTAAAATTTTAGCTTATCATCTTAACTACCATAGCAGTATAGGATAGATCCCAAACAACTGACTGTATACAGCATCACTTGCTTGTATGGTAAAAATCTATATACAGTCTGCGACACTGGTGGCAACTTATACATATCTAAAAATAAAGTACTACTCAGGAAATTTGATAAAATTGGCAATCCTGGGGAAAAGACATAGGAGGTTACTAGGCTAATGGCCTTGGGGCCCTTACAAGCCTAGCCAAGAATGTATCCCCAAAAAAAGAAACCTCAGTCAGCACCTGTTTCTCCTGTCAATGAGGGACAAAGGTGGAATCCCTGGGACAAATTTGTGGTTTCCCATCCACTCATCAAGGTTGCATTTGAAGAGGGCCAGTGAGGTGAGTTACATGCTCCCCATCAGGGAATCAAAGCTCAGTCTTCCACATGACAGGCGGAGATACTCACTACTATCCTGACCACTGGTATGACAACTGACTGGACTGCCAACATCTAAAGCTACATTACCTTTAACAGGTATACTCACCAGATTGCTCCCTTTATGTACTCAAGCTTCCTCCTATGCAGCTGCACATTTTCATCAATCTGTTCAGGGCATGTGGAAAAAGAAATGGGAGTTTGTTAAACACTACATGGCAGATAATGGCAGTTTGCATGTGGAGGCTTAAGCCATGATCTACTAAAAGTACATAGTTGGCTGCTCTTTTACGTCCATCAGCCCAGGAGGTCAGGATGTTTTCATTTCATATCACTGTAATGGTGGTGGCATTGCTCAGTATTACGTGGTATGCTTGTGGCATGTGTAACATCTTGTGTCAAGTTACTCCAGGCCTCTGCCTTATATTTTGGCCCTTGGTACTGTTCGTCAAGGAGCATTAACTTGTAATGCTAGTCGAGGAAAGTTTTTGATTCTTTAGGACACAATCTTTGTGATCTAAATTTTTTTTTCAAAGTCATAGTTGGCACTGTAATATTTGCAAAGAAAATGCTTCAAAATTCATGGTCACACGTTTGCATGTGCCAAATGTCGTGCAACAGTGGTCCATTATAAGTGGTGTATGATAGTGTCTGGACATAGAAGTTTGAGGTGTGAAAAATGACAACCTAGCTTCTTGCTGTACGACAAGCACTACTACTGTTGATCAGTACATGCATCGACGGCACACTGTATGATCACCTGTGCACAGCAGCAAGGAGAAAATGTGATTTGGAAGCTTTAAACTGCCAGAAGTAAGTCATTTTGGTGTACTTTATGATCAGATTAAAGGATGGAAAGGGAAGCATAGGAAATACAAAACCAAAAAAAAAAAATAGCTGAGCAGTTAGAACCAAGAACCAAGAAAACTCTGCTGATTACAACAACCTGTCTTCACTGCAGATAAAACAAGGAACAATGACAGTCTTTTGTTAAAAATAAATTAAAAATAGAGTTTATTTCCAAAATAGGTTAAGCGCTTTTGTCCTACAAAATTAGGACTTCATCATGGTTCTTGGAAGCAAAGGAAATAGATGAAAAGGTGAAGGAAGCAAGCAGAGGGTAGAACGTAGTGTAAAAAAACTAGGGAATGAGCATGATGGAGTAAAGGAAGTAGGAATGTTTTATTGTGGGACAGGTGCTCATTTTTCATAAATGAAGATAAGGTAAGTTTGAGAAGAACATAAGGAAGTAAGAGGGTTAGGGAAGGTAGTAAGGAAAGATGCACAGAGTGGTAACACAATGAGGAAGCGGGAGCACAGTGGTGAAAAAAAAACATCATATAAACAGAAGAAAGACAGTTATGAGGGGTGGATTGTACAACAAATGGGTAGACACAGAAACCAAAGGTAGAAGAACACTGGGATGTGGATAAGATGGGGTTCTACAGCTGCTGTCTCTCCCAGCTGCAACCCAGTGGGAGCTTACTTACCACCTTAGGGACCCTCATCATTGGGCTCTGGCTCAGAAGGCAGAACCAGTGCTAGGCAGGGGCAGAACTCAGTGAGTGCAGAGGAGGTTCTTCATATGGCCGAAGCAGGCATATAACCTTCTGTCGATCCCCCGACTATGTCTGCCAGCTGCTGATGGGTAACAAGGCTGTCACTTCCACTGCTATTGCTAATGGGAGATTCAAGAGTAACCAAACCACAGCTCAAAAGCTTATAAAATCCAACCAGTAAAATTAAAACACCCTTAGCTTCCAACAAACACTCCATTTATTAGATTAAGTGCTTTCATCTGAAATATCGCCAGACTTTATTAGAATGGTAAAGCGCATTAACAACCAAGCTTAAATATCATAATCTACATGATGTACATATAATTCAATTTATAGCTCCATTTTTTCTTTGTTAAACAAGAATGATATTATAACAAAAATATATTAAAAGATAAAAACAGACACAGCAACATTTCATAGCCTTCAACCTCGAAACACTAGCTACTGAAATAAAATTATTTAAACCTGGTGATTTTTTCAGCCATCAACCTCAGCTGCCTCGCTTATTCATAATATTCCAATAATCCCTGCCTCCCTCCATGGTTGCCCCTCTCGGGTTCTCAGATACATCCTGCTGCACCCAAAAAGCAAAACTATGATCTACATTATTTTGCAAATGTCTAAACAAGGCATTATTTGCATTTCGTTTTTTATATTATAAACATGTTCATCTATGGTGAGCTCTTTCCATTTTACATTCATAAAAAGCTGGGCATTTATTACATAAAGCAATATAAACTAAACCTGTTGTAGCGCAATTAAAATAACCCACAGGACATATTTTACCAAAGTAAAAATGTTTAATACATAATTTGTAACATTTAAAAGTACCCTTCTTATTTTTAATAGTTTTTGACCTATTATCATCCTTTTCTAATAATTGCTTAAAAATTCTCCCCTTTCTATTAATAAAATACGGTTTCCCTCACAGATTCTTAAACACTGTCTCTTTATTGGTTAAAATGTTCCACTTTTGTAAATGACCTGTTTTATACCATAACTGTCCAGTTTATAAGTTAAAACCATACTTCTCCCATAATTAATATGCTTACCTTCAAAATTTTTATTTTTATTTTTAATTTATCCTTACCTGTCCCTAAAAGTGGATAAAATATGTTCTTCCCTCTTCTTTATAACTTCTGACTGAATATCCTCTTTTCCCCAAAATATCTTTCATTTTATTTATGTTAGCCTTAAATATATCATCTTCTGAAACCATACAGGCTAAAAGAACCATCTGCTCTTTTATCACAGGTTCATAGGTCCATAGGTGTGTATTAGGCCAATGGCCATGGAGCCTTTACAAGCCTAGCCCATAGGATTACCCTGGCATCGTGCCGCCTGACCTTAGTTCTCAGTGCCTCTGTCGAGTAGAGCCACTGGAGTTATCCCAGGGGGGATTTTTCTATTTCCCATCCACTTATCAAGATTTCTGTTGAAGAGGGACGGTGAGTTGCTCTGCTTTACATGTACGGGAAGTCTATTCCATAGCATGGGCAGTCTATGGGTTATGAACCTGTCCCTCCAGCTTGTTCTGTTGATTGTGGTAATGAGGCTGAGGTCGCTGGAGCATGTAGTGTGGAGGGATTGGGATTTCTTTAGATGTAGCATTTCTAATAGAGCTGGGTCAGACATGGCTTTGCAAGTCAAGCAGAGATCGCCACTAAGTAGGCGATATGAAACACAGAATAGTTGGAGTTTTTTGAGTCTGTCCATATAGGACAAGTGTTTAAGGCCTAGGATCCTCTTTGTGAGGTACTTTTGTGGCCTCTCCAGTTGTTGCAGGTGTCTAGTGAGGTACATGCCAAATGGGGCATTGTACTCAATGATTAGCCTAATGAGTGAAGAGTAGAGGGAGACAATGACCTCTTTCTTTCTGGATGCAAAACCCTTAGTAATGAGATGTGCCACATATAAGGACTTTTGGACCACAGTGGCAATGTGGTGGTCAAAAGAGAGGTTGCTGTCAACCTTTGTTTACTGATCTCTTATGATGCCTTTTGTGTTCAGTGGACTACCATTGATGTGGTAATTCATGGGAACTGCGTTTTTCTTCAGATCTGAAGAAGTCTAAACATTATTTTAGACGAAAGTGCTAACATTAATGTCTTGAGAAGATTACAGCTACTTTGTTTTTTGTGTTTACATATATGGCTTGATGCCTAGCTTAGTGCGTTTTTCTATGATTCCTGAGTGAGGAATGGTATCAAAGGCCTTGGCCAGATAAAGGTAGGCTGTATGAACCATCTTGCCTTCATCCACTGCTCTAGTGACTGACTCAAAGAAGTCGACCAGGTTGAGCAGGCATGATCTACCCTTCACAAAACCAAACTGTGTGGGATCCAGAGTTTGGAGATTCCCTATATCCTTGTTTATTAGGTCCATGATGATGCATAACATAGCTTTGCATATCAGACTTGTCAGGCTAATGGGGCGATAGTTCCCAGGGTCTGTAGTCCCTCCTCATTTGTGGAGAGGGATGACTGTAGCAGTGCGCCATTCGGTAGGGACAAAGCCTGAGGTAAGGCTGTGATTGAAGAGGGAACACAGGTGAGGTGCCAGTTCACTCTGTAGTTCATGTAGAATACATCAAAGCCATGGATATGGTCAGGTCCCATAGAAGCTGTATTCTTGGCCTTGGACAGTGCTGTTTTAATCTGTGCAGCAGTAATACTGGGTGCCTGGCAATCTACTGGTATTGTGATTGGTCCTTTGGGGGTGGGGGAGAGGGGTAAAGTTGGCACTGAATCTGTCGGCCAGTATATTGGCAATATTTGTTGGCTCGGTATAGGAGGTGCCATTGTGCAACAGCTCCAAGCAAATCTGGGTATTGCCCTGGAGATTCTTTACATAACTATAGAAGGCCTTGTGGTTGTCTTTACTATCTGCTGCAATTCTGTTTTCATAGCTAGCTTTAGAGGATTTGATGAGGGATCTCAACTTTTTGTTGAGGCTGATAAGGGAGTTTTTCCAGTCTTGGGACTTCACCTTATTTCACATCAGTTTCTTCCTTCTGTTGTAAAGTTTGTTTATGGCAGGGAACCACCAGATTGGCTTCTTTTTTTGGAGGAGAGCATCTTGGCTGTATTGGGTATGGCGAGATCCATGCATTTGTGTACGTGTTCGTACAGGGCATTAGTGTATAATTCGGCGGTCATGCAGCTGTTCTCCAATTGCATGTGTGCCATAAAGTTAGCCACCTCTGTTTTTAGGAGCCCAAAGTTAGCTTTGAAGAAGTTTTTCATGGTGGTTACCTTTGCAGGGGGGGGGGGGTGGGAGGGATGTGGACTTCCAAGGTGATTAGTTTGTGGTTGGATCTAACCGGGGAGGAGTTGACTATTGGTACAGAGCAATGGTTGCCCATGCTAGTAAAGACCAGGTCAAGGATGTTGCTACCTCTAGTGGGGGTTAGAACAAGCTGGCCCAGGGCATTGGAATTAATGAATTCCAGGAAACGTTGGGCAAGTCTATTGGCACATGAGTAGTTTTCCCAGTTAATGGAGGGGTAGTTGAAGTCGCCCAGTATGAGAGTGTTAGGTTGGACCCTAATATTCTCCAGGGTGCTTAGGAACGTGGAGTGTGAGTCTTGGGTCATGGTTGGGGACCTATAGCAGGCTATGACCTGAATTGCTGTCTTACCCAATGTTAGCTGCACCTGAAGTACCTCTGATGTGTTATGTTGGGCTACCAGTCTGGAGGTGTGTGCATCCTTTATGAATATGGAAACACCACCGCCTTTGGAGCTTTGATCCAAGTTCTAGGGCCAAAATGTGTGGAATGAGTTATAGCCAGGTTGTGCAGGGGTGCTTTCTGCTGCCTTGAACCAGATTTCTGTTACAACATAAATGTTGATGTTCTCCATTTTAAGGAGTACTTCGAGTGAGTGCATTTTGAGATTTAGACTTCTAGCATTGAGCAGCATGACCTTCAGATTGCATTTGTTTGTAGCTGTTACAGTGGTGATTTGTTCTTTGGAACACCACCTAAAAAGGCACTATAGGGGTGGCAAGACCCTCGGCCAGAATAAAGAAGTCCAGGGGTGACATATACAGGCCATCTCTGGAAAACCATCGAGGTCTGTCAATCATGTCATCCCAGACAGATACTGGATCCCTTTAGAATGACACCAGAAACTTTGCCAATTGTTGAAATGAATCATTTTCTGCTTGTACTGTGGTATCATTCTGGGTGATGGTAGGAGGTTGCTCAGGGCTAGGGTCATACCCGCCTGGGCTACATAATCCAAGAGCTCCTCCATGTCTGTTTTCATGTAGTCCAGGGAGGTACGTCCCAGGTCATTCACACCCACATGTACAATGATAGAGTCATATTTATACCTGTTGTTGAGGGACCTGAGTGCATGCGTTATGTGGCGGATCCTGGCACCTAACAGGCAGCTGACTGTTACTTTCTCCTTACTCAACCTAGTGACTGTGACATCAGTGTGCCTCACTATTGAGTCACCTATGACTAGTGTGTTGGGCATGCTGTTTTGCCTTAGTGGCTTTGGTTGAGTGGCACTAAAAAGGTGACAGCTTGTATAATGTAACACAGAGTTCAGATATTCAGGTTTCCAATAAATGTTCAAATTTTTTTATTCACAAGGTCCTTTTTGATGTCAACATCTAGAAAACATAACCTATTCACAGACATCTTATGGGTGAAATGTAAAAAAGTAGTAGTACTATTTACATATAAAAGGAATTATTCCAAACTTTGCATAGTGTCAATCCATGAAACATATATATTGTCCAGAAATCAATCATATTAGTTTCACCAAAACCTGAATTCAGGCTGTAAAACAAATTCCTTTTACCATCATGCCATTGCAATATTGGCACAAACTAAGGCACACACTGCACCCATTACCACAGCATAGGTTCATAGGTTCATAGGGTCATACTAGGCTATCTGCCCTAGGGCATTTATAGGCCTAGCCAGAGTGTGTGTGGCTTTCGCCACCCCTTGGGATGAGAATACTATGCCCATTTAGGGTTTAGTTTACTGTGCCTCTGTCTAGTAGTGACACAGAGATGACCCCCGGGGTAAACCTACGATCTCCCATCCACTCGTCAAGATTTCTCTTGAAGAGAGTTAGTGAGGGGCTCTGTTGCTGTACGCATATCTTGATGAAAATATTCTCCATCAAAATAGATACTTATCTCCACTAGAAATTTCTTTAAATTATGTTAAAACCTCCCTGAACCATTCAAGTCCAATATCGCGAGGTATAAAGGAAAAGCAATGCATAACATCAGTCGTTACAAATATAATTTTTCCATTATATAAAGTGTCATTAAAACTACCCAGAAAATCCCATGAATTTTTTAACATCTGAAGAAAATGACTATAAAGAAATTTTAATTTCTTATCTATATATCTCACCAGCAGGTATGTTTTTGATTCCCCTGGCTTTCACTATAGGTCTCGGGGGTGGGGGGTATGGAGGATTATATAAATCCTTATGTATCTTTGGAATGCCAACGATAGTAGGAATTGTGGGCTTGTCAACTTTTAGATATAAATACAATTTATTAAATATCTGGTTTTGCTTAAGCATGTCATATGATATTATATCAATCTTAGAGTATGCAGTGTTCACCTCATTTTTGATACCTTAGTATATGTCCCATCATGAAGTATCTCATACGTGCAAGTAATATAATCCATTTTATCCATAATAACAAGCCCACCCCCTTTATCCTGTTTCATCATTCTTATGTTACCATTACAATAAATTTTATATAACATTTCCTACTCTTTATCCATATCATACTATCTATGGAATTTCTTTTCATTTAAAACCATTCTAATTGCATTTTCACATTTCTTTTCAAAGACATGTAATATAGGATGAATAGGTTGGTTAAAGCAACTTTTCTTTTCAAAGACTGATCTTTAAAATTTTATTATCATCCTTGTCCTTAAAAAAAAGAGAAATGTTAAGTTGCCTAATAAACAATTTAAACTCAGTCAGTACATAGAAATATGCTCTGGAAGCAGGTAGAAATGTAAATTATTTTCCAAATAAATCATAATGCAGCTTGGTCAAGGCTACCTGGCTATAACTGCATATTTTAAAATCACCTTTTTGGTTTAATATAATGTCCAGGCATCATATTCCATACTACATCTGCCACCTTTCCTCCACCGCCCCACTTGTTGACATTGGGGTATAATCGCCTGTGGGTCCATTGTCTCATACCCCTGTTGTTCTGCTGATTCTTCAAGCATTCTGATCGTTTCAGTGGAGGATATTCTAAAGGTAATTCCACTTCTTCCCCTTCGTTCACAGTCTTAATACACATCCCTTGTTCCAGTGCATTAACTGAACATACTCTTTTGTCATTGACTGCTACAGGGGTCACTTTCTTTTTCATAGGTGGTTTTGGGTAAGCTGTATGATCATACTCTTATTGCTCGTTATCTGCCTCTATTTTCATGCTTTAATTTCTTTAACTTCAGTGTCAACTTTCTCAAAAATATTTTTATATTTCTGTTCATAATTTAGAAATAAGAGATCAGATGTAATACAAAAATACAAACTGGAAATGTCTAACTAATCCATCTTTATGTTGTTATCCCTCATTAAAACCTCCATAAGTTCTATACCATGTCTATCAAATAAAGCAATTAACTCGGCATACTAATCTGAACCATCATCAGTTCCTGTAGGATATTTCCAAACCCTTAGGGAACAGTCCCATTTTTATACATTCATGGAAATACTCACTTGCAATTTGCAGTTTTCTATATTTATTAAGTTTCTGCTCAGAGTTAACTGTTTGTCTAATGTCATTTCAGGTTTATTAGACGAATGGTCAAAAGAAAAGTTCTGTCTGAACCAACTCTCAGTATTGTACTTAGATGGATCACTTATTCCTCCATTATGATTTTTGTGTGCCGAAGCCCTAGGGCTCTCAGTATACCTGTCCAGTTGCCCATTAGGTCATTGAGCTGGGGTGATAATCCCTCCTGATGAGCTAAGTCAATCAACTTCTGAAAACATTACATCATTAGCAGTGAAGATAGTAGGAAGATTGCCAATCACTTGCATTAATTGTCCAACTAGGAGACTTAAGTTACTCATGAGGATAGACAAACCTTCATGGAAAATCTGTGCTGTATAAGCTGCAGCATCTGATTCAACCAGGGGTGACATTCTAGTCTAATGCGTATCCACACCACAAATAAAAAACAAACTGCAGCTCAAAAGTGTACAAATTCCAGCCAGTAAAACTAAAGAAATCCTTAGAAACTCAGAGCTCTTTCAGCAAAACACTTCATTTAATAGATTACGCACATGTAGCGAGACTTGATCAGAATAATAAAACACATTAACAACCATGCTTAAATATCCTAATCTACATGACATATATATCATTCAATTTATAATTCAACAACAGAGTGATACCCTGGTTCATGTACCTCCTTCCCAGAAAGTTATTTCAATGTGGTACAGTAAATGGGCTGTACCACAGAATGATTGCATCATGTTCCTTCTCTCTCCTCTGTGATACATGGAAGCCACATGAAGAACGGTTTTAACATGGGTCGAGGTAGGGAAGATGTTTGTAGTAGGGAATAAGGCTGAACACCTACCTCGACCCATGTTAAAACCGTTCCTAGATTGATTATTTTGTCTTCGACATCCTTGTTTACGACCTTATACGTTCGACTATCCGACTGTCGCCCAAGTGCCGTTCTCATTTTCAATAGTAAACCACTGATTGCTCATGTTAATAATATTTCTCATTATTATGTTATTATACAGTCATTAGCAAATACCAAACCTAATCTTGCTGCTTGGCATTACCTGCTAGTGTGGTATGTGTGTCTGACTTACTCACACCCTGCATCATGTGGCCGCTAGTCATGCAAATTCACTTAGCACAATGCAGGAAAGTTTTCTAAATCTGGCCTAAAGACTTAACCGCAAGGATGCAGAAAGATCCCCATTGTTTGCGGTAAGAGTTGTGGTAAAAAGGTCTAATTTCTGCCAAGCAGCATTTCCCAATTCAGAGACACATTAGACACAATGAGGAAACATAGTTATGTACTCACCATGACTCTGCATCTTTGTTCTCTGTTTTTATCCTTCTTCAACTGATGGGTCTCTGATCTAACCTCACTTCTTTCCTCAGCCACTCCATAGACTTTAGGTTCTGTAGCTTGAGCTCCTCCCCTTACCCATAATCCTCAACTACTCTTGAGATAACTCAGATCGAGTTTGTCTTCTATTTAGTTAATCAAAATGGAAAATGGAAAAAGCAGTCAATAGGAATCTTTCAGTTAAAGAACACAGAAGGTGAAAAGGTGGGAAACAGAGGAAGAATCAAGGAAGGAGAACTCCAAAGCCCACACAACAGAAACAAATCAGGAATATCCCTTAGGTTATACCAAGATCCAGACAAAAAGGAAAGAGGAATAGTGAGCGGGAAGTTGAAGAAGGACAAAACAGACAGCACAGATGCAGAGTTATGATGAGTGCATAACTATAATATCTGATGTTGTCAATTTTATCCATTTGTCAGCTGATAGGACAGAGTCCCCAGCTAGAGTGGTCCTCAAGGAAGCACATTCCAGAGTACAGTGGAGCCAAAAAATGCCCTGTTTCTGGATAAAATCTCCAATTTTAATGAGTTATAAAGGAATGAATATTGGTCCATGTAGCAGCTGTATAGATGTCATCAATAGATGCTTTAGACCAAAAAGCAGATGATGTGGCCATAGATCTGATGAAGTTTGCTTTAGGATGTTTGAGTAATGGCAGGCATTTGATTCTGTAAATAAATGTAATGCAATAAGTGAGCCATCTAGCTAGAGTCAATTTTATCACTGCTGTGCCTAATCTGACTTTAGAAATGGACACAAATTGCTGTTCTGACTTCCTTAACTCTTTAGTTCTGTGAATGTAAATTCTGAGCCGTCTATGAACATCCATTAAATGAAGCATGTATTCTCCCTTATTGGAAATTTTGGGAAAGAAGACTGGTAGATTAACTGACTGGCTGAGGTTAGATTCTGACACACTTTAGTTAAAAAGGTTGAATTAGTCTGAAACAAAACCCTGTCCTTGTGAAAATCAGGTATGGTGGCTGAGAAGAAAATGTTTGAAGTTCAGATACCCATCTAGCTAAGGTAATGGCACCTAGAAAAAATAGTTTTCCAGGATAAAAATGTCAACTCTGTCCTTGCTGAAGGTTTGAAGGGAGGTGATTAAAGGTCTGAAGAATTAGTCTAAGGTCCCATGGAGGTACAGGGTCCCTAACTGGAGGCCAAAGCAGTAAGGCACCCTTAAGAAAGGCTTTGCACAATTTTAAGGAAACTAAGTATGAAGGATCTGCACCCAAGTGAAAATGTGAGATGGCAGCCAATTGCATTTTGACAGTCAAATAACTAACTCCACCATTGAAAATAGAAGCTGGGAAATCAAGAATAGCTGGAATTAGTGTGGAAAAAATAAGTCTAAGTTTCTCTGAAGGGCCCAGATAGAGAATCTTTTCCATTTACTTTTATAATGTTTCCTTGTAGAGACTTTTTGGGATATTATAATGAATTGCACATGGGAAGAAAGCTTAGAATTTGTAGCCTTCACTGGAAGTAGAGAAATCATGTGGTAAGTCTGAGGGATAGCATGGCTGCGTGAGGCAGTCCAGACATGTGAGACACAAGGTCCTGAATGGGATCCAACACCCAGAGATGGTGAAGTAGTTGAGGCCAAAGGAAGGGGAACCATACTTGGCGAGGCTGGAATGAGGCAATGAGGATCACCTTGCTCTTCTGCTGGAAATCTTTCTGAATAACTTTGGGGATGAGAAGAGTAGAAAGAAAGGTGTATAATAGACTGGAGGGCCGAATGTGAACTAGAGCATCTCTCAATTACTCCCCATTTAGGGGAATCAGGGCAAAGTACCTGCTGCACTTGCCATTGAGGGGAGAGGCAAAGAGGTTGTAGCATGGTTGACCCCATCATTGAAATATCATGTCCAGGACTGGTTGGGTAAGAGACCACTGTGAGGGAGTAAAATGGACCTGCTCAGGTTGTCTGCTAGCACATTGGTTTTCCCTGGAATATGCATTGCCAAGTGAAAGTGGTCAGAAGAGATCACCCATTGCCAAACTCTCATTGCCTCCTTACAAGGTGAATAAGATCTGGTTCCCACTTGTTGGTTGATGTACCAGACCACTGACACTTTGTCTATCTGAATTGTAACCATCCCTAGAGGAAGAACATCTTGAAATACCTGCAATGCATTTAGGACTTCTCTCATTTCTAGGACATTGATGTGAAGACTGTCCTCTGCCTGGGACCACATACCTTGGACTATCCTTCCCAAGTAATGCCCCCCCAACCCAGTTGGGAGGCATCTGTGGTAACTATGGCCTTGGGAGAAGGAAGAATGGAAGGATGGCCCTGGAAAAAAATTTCTTTGCATAATCCACCATGTTATGTGTTGTCTGCAAACATTTGTGAAGCAAATAGGAGTCATTATTGACTGATGTGTTATTGTCCACTGTACCACTACAGTCCACTGTCATACTCTCATGTGGAAGTGTACCAAGGGGACTAGTACTATTGAGGCTGCCATTGAACCTAGCTTTTGGAGAACTAACTTGGCTGGAGATGAATGAAAAGTAAGGATGTGTAATGCCTACTTCCTTAATGTCACCAATCTTGTTTAAGGTAGGCTCGCCACTTGTGGCTTGATATCTAGATGGGCTCCAAGGAACTCCAGAATTTGTACTGGATAAAGTTGAGATTTGTAGAGAATTATAGTAATGCCCAGAGATGGATCAAGTGATCCCTGGCTTGAAGTAGTAGAAGCTTGGTGGAAGTAGATAGAAGACAGTCATCTAGATACAGAAATACCAGAATCCTTGCAATCTCAGATGAGCTGCAATCACTCCCATACACTTGGTGAACACCCTGGGAGATGGCAAGATGAAAGGGCAGTGCTCTCAACTGGTAGTGACTGGCTCCCAGCCAGAAGTGTAGAGATATCTCCTGGAGCACCTGTGTATTTTGATATAATAGTACGAAGCTTGGAGATCTATAGAGCACATCCAACTGTCCTTCCTTAAAAGAGGCAGGATGGACTGAACCATGACCACGAATAACTTTGAGTGTTTCACAAACTGATTTATATTGCTGAGATCCAAAATTAGTCTTAGGTTTGCAGTCTTTTTTGACAATAATAATTATCTCAAGTAAGTATTGGATCCTTATTGGTCTGGTGGGACTGGTTGGATGACTCTTTTTCTAGCAACTTTTATATTTCTGTAGCTGCAGCTTTCCTCTGACTGTCTGGAACATCAGGAATTTTTCTTCTGCATTTTGGAGGAAATGTGAAAATTTTATGTAGTAACCTCTGGATATAATATTCTGCACCCAAGAATCTTTGGTAATGGCTATCCAGGCTTGTGGGTGCAGGGATAGGCATCCTCCAGCTACCTCCAGAGTGCAGCATTGGTTGACCCTTCAGGGATGCTGACAGGGCTTCTCCGAGAAAGAACCCCTGAAGTCCTGATGTTGCAGACCATCTCTGCCATGAGGAACGCATCTCCCATTAGAATTCCCCTCTCTGTCACTAGGGAATATTTCTCCACAGGAGTCTTATGAAGAACCTTGCGATTTTCTGAACCACAATTTCCTGCCACCTCTCTGGTTTTGGGAGAAGGTCCTCTGAGGGGGACAAAAATGGATTCCCATTGCAGAAAGGGACTACCCATCTTGCTTGCTCCTGGAGAGAGTGTCTTTTACCTTATGGCCAAATAAGGTGGATCCATCGCAGGGGGCATTGATGAATGAATACCTGAAGTACTCCACAAAGTCACCATGTTACATCAAGACATGCCTTCTAACAGTTAAACCTGAACCCACTGCCCTAGCAGCTCCTTCTTAGGCTATAAGAGGTCACTCTTATGGAATCATTGGAAAAGCACTACAAGGTGCTCAGCTATGAAGAAACTGTTGTCTTATCCTCTGCAGACATGGACCGAGAGAGGGTATTGGAGAACAGTTTGAACAATTCCCTGAAATCTCATAACATGTGCCAAATAATTCAGAGACATGAGGGCAAAGGTCAATGTGTAAACATGCTTACCAAATATGTCCAATGCCCTAGATTCCCTATTAGGAGGATGGACAGTAGAGCTCTATTCATCTGGCTTTTTTCTAATGGCTTCTGCAACCACCATAGCATCCACAGTGGAATCCTTGCTTCAATAAGCCTTATCTTTTGGTGCAACAAGATACTCATCCAGGCATTTAGGGATAGGCTGTGTGGCGTTACAGTTTCTTCCAAGTCCAGCAGGAGATGAGGTCTAGCATTTCATCCACCAGGGGGGCTACCCAAGTTGTAAATGAGCCAGCCCTGAAAGCTTCAAGGAATAATGACTCCTCTTGGGAAGGGGGGGGGGGGTCAGAAGACTAACCTCCTTTCTGTTTCAAAAGTTTGAGTATCTGTCCAAATGAAATTTTCTCAAGGGGCAATCTGGGGGATCTTTTCCCCTTGATTGAAGTCAGTGTCTTCCATTAAGGACTCTTGCGGAGAGTCTAGGTGCCTCCTTTTATATGTCTGCTTCTGAGGGGAATCTTTGGTGGGAGGTTCCAGAGAGGACTCAGAATTACCAGAAGTCCTTAATGAGAGCAGTCTTGAGGGTTGATCTGGCCAGCTTTCCCAATGCCAATTGGTCAGGATGAAAAGACTCAGTTTCCATGGCAGACAGTTGAATGTAGGGTGGACCCAAGGAGGGTAGGGCTGTCTTTTCCATTAAAGCAGAAAAGATCTTGCATCTACCTCAAAAGCTGAAGCCAACAGGGACCTTAGTCTCACCCCCCACTGAAACCGACAAAGCATGTGAGGGTTAAAAATTATCCCCTTGGCTCCATTCTCAAGACAGAGGTTGGAGCTGAGCTGTCCATTGCTGAAGCTCCAATAGGAAAGGATGGCTTTGAAAGTATCAGAGTCTATCCCAACCCACTGGATCTGGGACCAACTCTATGGCCCCGAGATCCTTCTGGATCTGACAAGTTTGGAACTGTCTGGGTCAGAGAAAGTATCGTAATCAAAGAAAGGCAAGTCTTCAGATATGACACAGACACACTTGGAAGTCTTGAGTCCAAACACTCTGAAACTACTGGACAGATTGGAGTAGGAGTTAAAGCCTGGGGCTGAGTGGTGGAGAGGCTCATGGGTCTGATGGGAGATGGAGCTGGTAAATCACCCAACTGAATCTAGGCTCTGAGAAATATTCTCATCATCCCATCCACATCCACTTCTGATAAGCTCCTGGTTGGCCTGAGGGAAGACCAAGTTAATGGTGGATGGAGAGCTCTTTGAGGTGTGTCCTGAAGGAAGGGAGAAATGAAACCTCAAAGGCTTGCATTCTGGAGAAAACCTTGGTGACTCATAGCTGGATTTAGTCAGAGCCGGATGAAAACATGGATCCAAAGCCTTTGTTTTTGTCAAAGTTAAGCCCTTGGAGGCAGTCAGATCTAATAATTTAAAGTTTTCTTGGGGAAAGCTGAGTCCAAAGAAGCTGAGGGGGGACAGTGGTCAGAGGAACAGTTCCTCTACTCCTTGGGCTTTTCTACTGTGTCCTCCAGAGGATTTATTACAGGAAGATGGGGCTTCAGTGACAGAAATAGTAGAGGATGGGAGTTCCAAGATGGCTGCACACTGAGTAACAGCTTGTTTTTAGCTCTCCCAGTGTGAAAACAGAAACTCAGCAGAGAAGGTCAATAGACTTGTGTTTATAAGTGAATTTCAGTAACTGGCTAGTAAGTACACTGCCTGGATGCCAGGAATAAAGAACTACAGAAGACCTGGAAAAAATCAGCTACAAAAAGTGAGGAAGAAACACTGACTAGGGAGAATTCTGCAGCTGTTCACAAAAAGTAATGCAACTTTCAGACATGACTTCCAGTAACCTACAGGAAGATGTAAGACAACTGCATACCGACTTGGTTAAAATAAACAAAACACTGATACAGTATGTTAACACAAACAACAAAAGGCTGAAACAAATGGAAAAAGCTTTAAACATATATTCAGATGAGATGATAAAGCTGCAACAATCAGAGGTCGAAATGAAGAAACGGCTGGCTGAATATGAGACTGCTCAGGAAGAGATGTTTCAAAAATAACAGAATTAGAGTAAAGAGCACGTAGGGAAAACCTGAGATTTTCAGCTATACCAGAGAGGCTTGGAGGAACAGACTACATTAAATTTATGACAGCATAAATAAGCAATTGGACTGGTATTCCAAAGAAGGACTTATTAGTTGAACGGGCACATCGTGTATGCTCCAAATCTAGCTATAAGAAAGCAACCTAGATCTTTAATAGTAAATGTGCAATCCTACCAGCAGAAAGAACTGATTTTGTCAAAACTGTGGCAGAAAGACAAAATACTAAAAGTAGGTGAGAGCAGAGTGTTTGTGGAGAATGACTCATTGTAACACCAGGCAAAAGAGAAGTAAATTCATCCCTCTATTCAGAGAATGTCGAGATGCAGGTGTAAGATTCAAACTGCTGTATCCAGCTGTCTTCAAGGTATTCTTCCCTGGATGGACAAAATCATTTTTTGATGAAGTGCATGCTAAGGAGGAAATATACAAGTTTGTCCAACAAAAACTGAGCTGTGAAACAGAAGGAGATTCGGCTTCTCGCTCCTCTGGTAATAAAGACTACAGATTGACTGCACGTGTGAAATCTTTTCCAATATTTCAAAGGAAAATGTTGGAGAGAAGGAAGAGAGCAACAAAGCTGGCCAGAAGAATCGAGAGTACGTTGGAAATGATGCAGAGTCAGGATCTGGGTGACAGAGAAGAACAGTAATATAATCAGTAACTTAATGTGGGATTACAAAGCATTAATTATATTTGTTAAATATGACAGCACAAGGAATCTGGAAATATTGGACTTCTTCAAAATTTGTTTGCTGAGTGGGGGACTCAAGTATATGCCTTACTGCAACATTATCATTAATGTGCGGAAAAATGCTTTGCAGAGGGGAAGAGAGGGGAGAACACTAAGTGTAAGTAAAGGAAACACTTTCTTTTCTTAATAGTATTGTATCTGTGTTGCATGGTTTTCTTTGCATGCTATTTTTGGAAGTAATGGGGATTGTAAACAGCTGTTTTTATTTTTCTGTCCTCTTCTCTTTTTCTTCTTGTGCAGTTTTGAGAAACATAAGCAATGTAATGATTAACAAAAAAAAGGAAAAAGGGAGCTTGGTTAACGGGAGACAGTCTGGTGGAAGGGCACTGGCTAAGGGAAAATAAGAAAAAACAGAGAAATTGACTGAAAACAATCAGGGTTTTCCCCAGGTGTGACAGCTTTAAAGATAATACAAAACCAGTTAGACTTGAAGTAAAGTTCATAGGTTCATAGGTTCATACTAGGCTATCTGCCCTAGGGCATTTATAAGCCTAGCCAGAGTATGTTTGGCTTTCACCACCCATTTTAAATTAATTTTGCTATGCCCTTTTTCGAGGTTAGTATACTGTGCCTCTGTCTAACAGTGACACAGAAGTGATACCCGGGCTAAACCTATGATCTCCCATCCACTCATCAAGATTCCCCTTGAAGAGAGTCAATGACGGATTCTGCCTAACCTGGACTGGGATTTTATTCCAGAGTGAAGGAAGCCTCTGGGTTATGAATCTGTCCCTCCAGCATGTCCTATTTATTTCAGTGCTGAGGTTCAAGTCTCTCGAGCGTGTAGCTCGATGGGATTTGAATTTTTTGAGGTGCAGCATGTCCCTTAATTCCGGGTTGGACATGGCCTTATATGTCAGGCACAGGTCACCTCTGAGCAGGCGGTATGCCACTGAGTAGAGCTGGAGTTTCTTTAACCGGGCAGCATATGGCATCTGTTTGAGCCCTTTGATCCTCTTGGTGAGGTACTTTTGGGGTCTTTCCAGTTGCTGCAGGTGTTTGGTAAGGTACATCCCAAAAGGGGCATTGTACTCGATTATGGGCCTGATGAGGGATGAGTAAAGAGGCACGATGACCTCCCCTAATCTAGATGTGAATCCCTTCATGATTAGGTGGGCTATATAAAATGTTTTTCTAACCACTTTGGCCACGTGGTTGTCAAATGAGAGATTGCTATCAACTTGGGTCCCCAGGTCCCTAATTACTTCTTCTGTACTTAATGGATTACCACCTATGTGGTAATTTGTGGGCACTTTGTTTTTGCCAAAGGGGATGACTATACACTTTTGGCGTTTAGCTTGAGGCCATGGCTCTGGCACCCGTTGTCTGTTTCTATGAGGGCCCTTTGTAGGATGCTTGTGTCGGCTGGAGAGTCGATTATGGCGCCCAGTTTGCAGTCATCTGCGAACTTGGTCAGCCACAGTCCTTCCGTGTTGGCCTGTACCTCCGAGAAATATATACCAAACAAGAGAGGTCCCAGGACTGAGCCTTGTGGGATGCCACTTGTAACTGGTTTGGAGTCTGACATGGCTCCAGCAAGTCTAACCATGTGGGTTCTGTCCTTGAGCCAGTTTGCAACCCATCTAGTGACATAGGGGTTTATATTTAAGCTGGTGAGCTTATCTATAATGCCCGAGTGGGGTATTGTATTGAAGGCTTTTGCAAGGTCCAGATAGGCTGTGTGGACCACCTTCCCTTCATCAATGGCCTTGGTGACTGTTTCAAAGAAGTCAACCAGGTTTAAGAGGCAGGATCTGCCCTTAACAAAGCCAAACTGGGTAGGATCCAGTGTCTGTAGGACCCCAATATCTTTATTTATGAGGTCCATGATGATCCTTTCCATAGCTTTGCAGACCGAGCTAGTCAGGCTTATGGGGCAATAGTTTCCAGGGTCCGTTGAGGCACCACCTTTGTGGAGAGAGACCACTGTTGCTGTACGCCACTCTTTGGGTACATATCCTGTAGTAAGGCTGAGATTGAACAGTAGTTTTATGTTTGGGTTTAGCTCTTCTTGGAGTTCATGTAGGACACAGCCTGGGACACCGTCTGTTCCCATTGATGCTGTGTTTTTTGCTTTGGAGAGGGCGGCTCCCACCTAAGCGTCTGAGATGTCAGGGGGGCAGCACTCTGCTGGGATAGATATTTACCCTTTTGGTGGGGAGGGGGGGAGAAGTTTGCGCTGAACCTGTCAGCTAGGATGTTGGCAATGTCTGTGGGATCAGTGTATTTTTTGTCATTTTGGACTAATTCTGAGCATATCTGGGAATTCCCACCCAGGTTCCTAACATAACTAAAGAAAGCCTTGTGATTATCCTTAGTGTCCTGTGCAATTTTTCTCTCGAAGCTGGCCTTTGACGATTTTATGAGTGCCCTTAGTTTTTTGCTAATACTGATCAGAGATGCCTTCCCTTTTTGGGATTTTGCTCTATCATGTAGTAGCTTCCTCCTTCTATTGTATAGTTTGTTTATGGCTGGGGTCCACCAGACAGGTCGTCTGCCTTTGGAGGATTGGGTCTTGGTTTTATTTGGGATTGCATGATCCATGCATTCCTGAAGGTGTTCATAGAATGCATTTATAAAGGATTCTGCGGTCTGGGCCGTATTTTCCACAGGCCGGGGCTTTGAAGGATTCCACCTCGGTTTTGAGGAGTGTGAAATTTGCTTTAGAGAAGTTTTTCACTGTGGTTTTCTGGGCAGGGGGTGGGGTCGGGATGTGAATATCCAGTGGGATCAGTTTATGGTCTGATCTTACCAGTGAGGGATACACTTCTGCTCTGGAGCATAGAGTCCCCATGTCGGTGATGATCAGGTCCAGTATGTTTTCCCCTCTTGTGGGAGTGGTAACAAGTTGTTCCATAGCATTTGAGTTTATGAATTCTAGGAACCTTTGGGCAAGGGTGTTGGAGCTAGAGTAATGCTTCCAATCTATGTTTGGGTAGTTGAAGTCACCCAATATAATGGTGTTCGGAGAGACCTTCATATTTTCCAGTGTTCTCAGGAAGGCCGAGTGGGGTTCCTGGGTTTGGGAGGGTAGTCTGTAGCAGGCTATAAACTGGAAGGCAGTTTTACCCACTGTTAGTTGCACATGGATAGTCTCTGATGCTTCGTGCTTTGCCACCAACCTGGAGGTGTGGGTATCTTTGATGAATATCGATACTCCCTCCTTTTGTGGTTCGGTCCAAGTTTTGGGGCGAAAAGCATGGTATGAGGTATAACCTGGCAGTGCTGGGGTGCTCTCGGGAGTCCTGAACCAGGTTTCTGTTACTGCACAGATATCGATGTTCTCCATGCTAAGGAGAGTTTCGAGTGCATGCATCTTGAGGTTTAGACTTCTAGCGTTGAGTAGCATTACTCTTAGTTTCTTATCCCTTGTGATACCTATGGAGGTGGGTTTGTCTTTGAGCCTTGCCCAAAAAGGCACTATGGGGGTAGCAAGAGCCTTTGCCAATATCCGAAAGCCCAGGGGTGACAGGTGCAAGCCGTCCCTAGCAAAGCATCGTGGCTTGTCGTGCATATCATCCCAAGCTGACAGGCATTGGATCCCCTTTGAATGACACCAATACTTAAGCCAATTGTTGAAATTGATCATCTTGTCTTCATATTGTGGCATCATTCTTGGTGAGGGTAAGATGCTACTCAAGGTCAGGGTCATACCGGCCTGGGCTACATGCTCAGAGAGCTCCTTTATGTCTCTTTTCATGTAGTCCAGGGAGATCGTCTCAGGTCATTCACACCAGCATGGACAATGACTGAGTCATATTTGTACTTGCCTTGGAGTGACCTGAGTGCTTGTGTTATGTGGCGGATCCTAGCGCCAGACAGGCTGCTCACCGTGACCTTCTCCTTGTTCAGCCTGGTGAGCGGACGCCAGTGTGCCTGACGATAGAGTCACCTATTACAAGTGTATCAGGTGTGTTGTTTAGCCTTAAGGGCTGTGACTGTTCAGCACACTGGCTTTGTGAGATATGTGTTGCACGTGTTTTGTTTTGGGGTAGCGGTTGCTTGGGTGTCTGCTTTGGAGGTCTCTACTGCTTAGGCAGATCTTTATTTAGAGCCTCCGAGTATGTTTTTGTGTGATTATGTGTTTTGTTTGCTGTCGTGGTAGGTCTATGTGAGACTGGAATTGTAGTGAGTGTGGTTTTCTTCTCCTCCTGACTGGTTATGCCAGTACTGAGTTGAGAGAGCTTAGCCTCCAGTTTGGCTATATGGTAAAGTTCTGTCAGTTTTTTTTTAATACAATGGGGATACTAATATAAACAGGTACTTTTCTTTTTCCTTCTTCACCTTTCTTCTCTCTTTCTCTTTGTCCACTTTTGAGAAATGTAGGTACTGCAATGAAAAAGAATGAGAAGGGGAGGAGATGGGGGGAGCAGAAGGGTCTGGTTAAGAGAATATGACAAAAAAAAAATAAATCAGTGTGCCTTTTCCCATGCTTGCATGAGTAAAAATCCTAGGCATTATTATCCAGTAACAAGTTTCTTACAAAGCATGTAAAAAAAAAAAAAAAGAACACTGAATATTGTAAGGCTTTTTTTCTGATAAACAAGGTACCCTTAGCAGTTTTTTGTCTGGTTTGCGTGTCACTAGAAGACAATTTGATAAAGAAAAATGGCTTGGAGGAAGTGTTTACTGAAAGCATTCAAGTGTTTTTCCAACTGGGAGAGTTATATAAATATAAAAAATCATATAGAACTTACTAATAGCACAGGCTGTACCATGCGTCTTAGCATGACTAACCTTTCTTTTTGCGAACTAAAGACAAAAAACTGGTTAAAACAAAAAGAGTGAGAAACAAACTGAGCGATATCCAAGGAATAAGATAAAATGAAAAACAGTTTTATTAGCGCTTTCGGAGGGGTCAGTGCCTCTCCTTCTTCAGACAAAATGTAAACCAATTAATCAACCTTATATAGTGAAAACAATAAGACCAATTAATCAATTAAAGAATGATAATGTGTTTTTATTGACTTAATTGATTAATTGGTCTTATTGGTTTCACTATATAAGGTTGATTAATTGGTTTACATTTTGTCTGAAGAAGGAGAGGCACTGACCCCTCCGAAAGCACTAATAAAACTGTTTTTCATTTTATCTTATTCCTTGGATATCGCTCAGTTTGTTTCTCGCTCTTTTTGTTTTAACCTTTCTTTTTGGTTAACTTTAGCCTGTCTGTGTAGCTATCAACTTAGAACTTATGTTTTTATTAGGAAGCAAAAACGTCAATATTTGAAGATGTAGATCATTTGTGTGTTATTGTAAAGTTCATAGGTTTTAGGAGGGTTTTCTTTTTTTGTGGGGGGTTGTTTGTTCTGTTTGAGGGCTTTCAAAAAAAATCAAAAAGTTATGTAAGATGTGACATAGGCGCAAGTGGATATGACAAGAAAGAACTGTATAAAAGACCAACCAACAGTATATACATGTAACACAAAAGTTGGAACTAGACATTTAGCAAAAGAGCAGTTATATATAAAAGGTGGTAATAATAACTATATATGAAAATTATGCTTTCTGTAATGTCTTTCAATCTAAATGGTTTTATGGATAAATATAAAAAAGAAAGAGTAGTGAACTATATTAAACAATATAGAGTGCAAATAGCTATGCTACATGAGACACACCTGGAAAGAGCTGAACTGAACATGTGAATTTGATAAAGAAAGGTGTTCAGGATGGTTATTCAGCGGAATATCTGGGGCAAAGGAAAAGAGGAGTACTTATGTTAATTGCAAGAGGGCCTCTAATAATGATAGAAAAGGAAAAACAGATAATAATGGAAGATACATAATACTAAGGGGCTACTGGCAAGGGAGGAGGACTACACTGGCATGCATTTATATTCCACTTAAAACTACTATAATGGAGCTTAAGAAAACTCTGGGAGAAATAATCAGATTTCATCAAGGAATATTACTTATAGGTGGAGACTGGAATTTGATTTGCAACAGTGTAGATGTGCCTGGGGGGCTGAGAAGGGAAAATATAACAAGGGAGAGTAGATTTTTGAAGAAATTTATGAAAATGTTTGGCATGGAAGATGTGAATTCAGTACTAGGAGTTCAGAGTGAATTTAAATATTACTCACCGAGATACAAAAACTAGGCTAGGCTAGATAGATTTTATATCTCACAGGAACATGAGTATTTAATTGAAGGTCTTAAAATACACCCAATAACTATTTCAGATCCTGCACCAATAATAACTAAAATAAAAACGCAGGGTAATGAAATGAAAATAAGACACTGGCGCTTTCCCACCTACTGGTTGAAAAGAGAGGAATTTAAGGAATGGGTTGTGGAATTAATTCAGGAGCTACTAGAGAAGATAGATTTATCTTCTGAAAATACAGCTAAGGAGTGGGATAAAATTAAAGGGGAGTTTAAAACTAGGTTGGAAATAAAAGAAAGGGAGATATGCCTAAACAGTAACAAGAATTATTTAGAGGGCTTGACAAATGTTAAATTATTTCAAAATAGGGAAAATCTCTCAGAACAAGAAAAGGAGCAACTGTAGAATGCTAAACAGAAAATAAGGGATTACCTCGATAATATGCGTGAGTTCAGAAAGATTGCTGTTAAGCAACTGTCTTTTGATAATAAGTCTAGAGCACAAAAGCTTTTAGCACAACAACTCAGGCAACAGAAAGCGGAAATGGCAGTCACCAAGCTTAGTGAGACTATAACAAGGAAGATAACAAGACACCCTGTAGAAGTATTAGAAATATTTTAGAAATGTTATGAAAATGTGTATAAAGCAGAGAAATATAGAAATCAAGAAATGGTACAAATGGAAATGTTTATGGAAGAATTAAAAGTTAGAAGTAGATGAGGCTCAATTACTAGCAGTTAGGATAGGAAGGGATGAGATAAAAATGGCTATGTATAACCAATCTACAGGAAAGTTCCCAGGAATAGATGGTATTCCTGTGGAAATTTGGAAGTTAGGAGGGAAAAACTTATAAAGATCTGGAAGGTTTTGTTTAACAGTATTTTATGAGGAGGAGAAGTACCAGCATCCTTGAAGAAGGCAGTGGTAACAGTAATACTGAAAGAGGGCATTGGTCCATCAGACCCAGCTTCATACTGGCCCATTTCAATACTGAACCATGATTATAAAGTTGTTTATGTCTATAATGGCTAAAAAGATGGCAAAAGTGATGCCAAAATTGATATGGATCAGTGTGGTTTTGTGGTGGGGAGGCCAACATCTCAGGGGGTATTTTAGAGAAACACAGTTATGGCTGTTATACATAACACAAGCAGAAAACTATAATTCAAAGTGGAAAGGAATAATGCTGACACAGGGAGGAAGCTTGAGAAATAAGGAGAGACTGGGATTTTGGGTGCAGTCTCTTAAGGAGAACAACCAAAATCATACAGAGTATTATACTCATAAAATAGCAGGGAGTATTCTAAGAAACAAACCAGCATGAGAATGGAGAAAAGAGATTTTGTTGATAGGATAATCTGTGGTCAGGGATACAGAAAATAGGCAAGAGGGGGGCTGGAATTTTTTGGAGAAAACTGGAAAATGAACCAAGGTATTGGGAGCAAATAACTAGAAAGGGAAAGGCAACAGAATGGGAAGAAGCCAAGAATTTATATGGACTGCAGGTTAGAGACTGCTTTCCCTATCAAGGCTTGATATCAGAGTACAGGTAAAGGGAAAGAAATAGGGGGCTCCTAAATGAGAGGCCAGCACTGGTAGAGTTTTTAATAGAATCTAGAACAGAAGCTGCTGTTAAAAAAGGAATAATTAGTAAAGCATATAAAATATTGCATGGTAATTATAAGAATTAATCAGATGAGCTTAGAAAGGATTGTGAAGAGAGAGAATGGATAAGCAATTCACAAGGAGACAATGGAGGGATATATGTGTATCTCCCATATATGCAACAAAGTCTAGAATATTTAGGATCTTTGCCTGGAAATGTTTACATAGGTATTTTATACCCCAAGTAGACTACAAAGAATTTTTCCTTGGGTGGATAGCAAATGTTGGAGGTGTGATGGGCAAGAAAGAGGTAGATGGGAACATATTTTTTGGAAGTGTGATGACCTGGCTGACTTCTGGGATTCCCTGCAGACTGCTCTGTCGGAGATGCTGGGTAAGCAGATTGGAATGATTGGGGATATAATTTTTTTGTGCTATGCCACAGAATCGGAATTGCCTAGACATAGTAAAGCCTTGCTGAGTCTAATTATAGTGGCTGCCAAAAAAGCAATTACTAGAAAATAGAAATCAAAGTCTCGGCTAACTTCACTAGAAGTAGTGAATATAGTAACAGAGATAAAACAACTGGAATTGAGATGTTTAGAAAAGGGAAGGAGCAAACTACATAGGAAAAATGGAAATTGTGGGAACAATATATGCAGAGCAGGAATGAGGTTTAAGAGGCAGGATTTGAATGAGCTATATAATGCTTAACTGACAATGACTAAATGGTTTATAAGTGATGTATAATGTTTACAACTATAGTTGTTTCATTGATGTCTGTGATGTAAACTGTTTGCTATTAAAGTGATATCATTTTGTATGCTCTTCATTTATATAAATAAAAGATTGCCTTTGTCATCTGTGTAAATTTAATAAAGATGTTTGGAAAAAAAAAAAGAAGTAGCAGAGCATGGAAGGAGACTTTCCACGATTAATTTATTCTTCCGATCGACCAAGGCCTTGTTATTGAAACTGGAGCATGTCGCAAGGCATATTAAGATGCCCTGGACCCAAACAGTACACACATTGTGACTAGCTGCCTGAATTTGGAATTTTATGTCCACAAGCTGAGCACTTTCTAAAACAAGTAGGTTTTTCTGGCATCGTTGAGATTACAACAAAATTCAAGAAAATATCAACAATGACAATAACAATACTTGCATAAAGGTGAGAAAGAAATCATGAAGAAATACAAATGGTAATAGATGGGCTTTAGTCAAGGTGGAGGGAATTAGGAAAAGTTCCAAATACCAATCACTTCTAGCTCAAAACCTTCGGGCGTCTGCTAGAAAGCTGAAGATGAAGAAAAATGTCAACTTTCAACATGACGATGACCCCAAGCAAACATCCAAATCAACAAAAGAATGGCTTCAGCAGAAGAGAATTAATGTTTTGGAATGGTCCAGCCAGAGTCCAGACCTAAATCCAATAGAAAATTTGTGGGGTGACCTGAAGAGGGCTGTACACAAGAGATGCCCTCGCAATCTGACAGATTTGGAGCGCTTTTCCAAAGAAGACTGGGCAAATATTGCCAAGTCAAAATCTGCCATGCTGGTAGACTACTACCCAAAAAGACTGAATGCTGTAGTTAAGTCAAAAGATGCTTCAACAAAGTATTAGCTAAAGGGTGTCAATTATTCTGAAATAACTATTTAGTCTTGTTTTGTTGGTTGATTTGATTTCTGATATTATATATATATATATATATATATATATATATATATATATATATATATATGTGTGTGTGTGTGTGTGTGTGTGTGGCAGAGCTAGTAAGGGAGACTGCTAGAAAGGTGCTTGGTATCACATCTGGACAGAGGAAGGACGACAAGGAGACATGGTGGTGGAATGAGGAAGTACAGGAGAGTATACAGAGAAAGAAGTTGGCAAATAAGAAGTGGGATTATCAGAGAGATGAAGAAAGTAGACAAGAGTATAAGGAGATGAGGTGCATGGCAAAGAGAGAGGTGGCAAAGGCTAAGGATAAGGCATATGAAGAGTTGTATGAAAGGCTGGACACTAAGGAGGGAGAAAAGGACCTGTACTGATTGGCTAGACAGAGGGACCGAGCTAGGAAAGATGTGCAGCAGGTAAAGGTGATAAAGGATAATGAGAGAAACATACTCACAAGCAAGGAGAGTGTGTTGAGGAGATGGAA